>NC_040023.1:26999378-27000827 GCF_000972845.2 Larimichthys crocea
CAAAAGTGCAATTATTTGTGTTGCTTGCGGGGTCATTTGTTTTCACTTAATTCATCTATAAAAACTAAAAATGACCATCAAAAGTGTTGAGAAACAACACCTGTCATAGGATATGACACTTTATGACATAAGTGGTATGAACCGAATGCTTTAACTGTTATAACATTATCTTTAATGCTGGAACATTTTAGGTTGATTTTAAGATCGGATATTTAAATTAGCTTCCATACCTGACAACCAATTAGGGCGTCAACTCAGACACCGAAAGGGGGTGACTGCCCACCTACTTTTAACATTACATAGCCCACCTATATTTAATAGCCTCAGGTACCGGCAGCTGCGCCACACAGTGGCAGTGATTGAGAGATTATTTAAGAAAACCTCGCAAATTAATGCGGAACTCAAGTAAAAGAAATGTTACTTCCATCGAGTGCAATACAACAATGACTGTTTTATAAAATAAAAACAAATAACCATAGCAGCAGCAACTGCTGTGGCGCACGCATGCACGCGCACACACACAGCAGCAGCAGTTGAGAGATTAATCAATGCCTCAGATAGTGGCATCTGCCTCTACAGGTTAGCGGCATGTGCCTCAGATAGTGGCATCTGCCGCGGCATGTGCCTTTAGATGCCACGAATTGAGCCCGGTGCGCGTCGCAGGTCCACACACAGGACAGCCTGTGCAAAGCGCCAGTCAATTGAAAACCGGACATTTTCACGAACTTATAAAGAAAAAAATCCTCAGGAGCCCCAGACAGGACGTAAAAATGTCCGGCCAAAAGAGGTCGTTTGGTAACCCTTTAATAAAGTAATATTTTTACCACCACTAAAACGGAAAGTGGAAGTGGAAATTTTGTTTTTGGTGATTGGAACAGAAAACAGAATTTTTCGTTTTTTGTCAAAAAAAGTTTTCTTCACCATCAAAACACACTCAGAAACTGGGGGAAACTCTGACAGGAAGCGGTCTGGCAGACCCAAACTGGGGGAAACTCTGACAGGAAGCGGTCTGGCAGACCCAAAGCCGCAACTGAATCAGAGGACAAGTTTCTGAGAGTTAACAGCTTGCGTGATAGGCAGCTCACAGGACAACAGCTTCAAGCACAGCTTAACAGTGGTCGTAGTAAGCAAGTCTCAGTTTCAACTGTGAAGAGAAGACTTGGAGCTGCAGGTTTGACAGGACGAGTTGCAGCAAGAAAGCCATTGCTAAGAGGTCAGAATAAGACAAAGAGGCTCTCCTGGGCCATGAAACACCGCCATTGGACTACTGAAGACTGGAAGAAGGTATTATGGACTGATGAATCAAAATTTCAAATCTTCGGTTCATCATGCAGGATCTTTGTATGCCCTCAAGTAGGCGAGAGGATGGTTCCACAGTGTGTGACATCAACTGTCAAACATGGAGGAGGAAGTGTGATGGTCTGGGGCTGTTTTGCTGGATCCAGGGTC
>NC_040023.1:27003548-27024930 GCF_000972845.2 Larimichthys crocea
AGCGGCATGTGCCTCAGATAGTGGCATCTAGTAGTGGCATTTCCGGGAAATGCCACTACTAGATTGCGATGCCACGAATTGAGCCAGTGTGCGCGTCGCAGGTCCACACACAGGACAGCCTGTGCAAAGCGCCAGTCAATTGAAAACCGGACATTTTCACGAATTTATACAGAAAAAAAATCCCCAGGAGCCCCAGACAGGACGTAAAAATGTCCGGCCAAAAGAGGACGTTTGGTCACCCTTTCATAAAGAAATAACTTTGTCAAACGGAAGAACTTTTATTTTGAAGAGTACCGGGCAAAGAAGCGTACGAGCCCCGCCCACCACTAAAACGGAATATGGAAGTGGAAATTTTGTTTTTGGTGATTGGAAC
This sequence comes from Larimichthys crocea, assembly GCF_000972845.2. Lineage (NCBI taxonomy): Eukaryota > Metazoa > Chordata > Actinopteri > Sciaenidae > Larimichthys > Larimichthys crocea. The sequence continues at coordinate 27,003,922 of NC_040023.1, forward strand.
AGAAAACGAGAAATTGAGCTGTTTTTGTCAAAAACGAAAAAACGACTCGTTTCTGGTTTCAGCTTGTGTCCATTATGTCCAGAAACAGAATAATAAAAAGTACCTTGGTCATCAAAGTACTGAATCCTGAATCTGACCTGCTAAAATAACATGTGACAAATGTGTGTCTGTAATACAAAGAGTGTCGTTATATAAAATGATGAACTTAGTTTTTAAAAACATTACTTTCTAGGCTATGAGGACTTCTTTCTCAGCCTTCTCCACCCTCTCTCTTAACAGAGTTATGTAACCCACCAAATCTGCTCTATTCATTCAGATGCATTACGCACACTGAAAGGGCAGCAGCAGTAGTGCATAGCAGGAAGGAACCCTGAGGTGGAACACACACACACACACACACATGCACACACACACACACACACACACATGCACACACACACACACACACACCACTCCTCATGGGAAATGTTCCAACCCACAGCTGAGCTCCAAACTGCTCCTGAGGAGAAATAAAGCCCAAAATGACTCCTGTTCTTGATCTCAATGAATGAGATGAAGAATAAAAAATAGAGACCTGTGCAGCAACAAGACACCGCCTTGTGTTTAGAAAAACAGCCTAAATGCGAACTTGAAGCAAAAATAAGCCCATAATGCATCTGTGAAGAAATTATTACATTATGAGATCTTGTTCATTTTCCCCAGGCCACTTTTCATCAAGTCATCATTGGATCACCTGCCAGTGCCCTTTCTGAATTTGGACACATAACCCATAAAAGACATTTTAGCAGTAATGCACTGAATGAGCATTAATCCTTTGTGGTATGAGGACAAGTTGGAAATATAAACACTATAATACACCGGTGTGTATCAAAGCTTCTGTCCTTGTATTCACATACATATATTTTAGTCTTTTTATTCTATTGTGTGCTTTATGTTCATTCAACAGAGTTTCGTGCCATCACTAACCTTTTTATATCACAGTAATATTAAAGTGGAATTGCCATGTAATGAATAACTTTAGGGGACCAAACACAATCACGTGAAGTATCTTCATTTAAGGTATTTTCAATGAATAATGAATCAAGTGTTGCAAATTAAGGGAAATTTGAGGGACCGGATTCAAACAACCGGGGTTTATTTTAATGGATATATATCAATTATGGCTGATTAAATAATTTCTGAGATTTTTAAGATTTTTAAGGGAAGTTTGTTAACAAAGCTTTGGGCATAAAATTGAGTCTGAAGTGTTTCAAGTCTAAAACATGCACCACCTATTCTTACATTATAAGCCATGAGTAATACATCAAATGATGAGGATAAGCTGTGAGGCAGAGCTATTGTTTGTTATGTCATAGCTTGTGCAATATAGTCCGTGCACTGATGTGTCCATTCATTTCTTTATCCACAGTCATTACCACAGATGCCTTCAGTATCAGCTGACCGCCTCTGCTCTGTCACACAGAAAACACGGCTGTCATGACCGCTGTCATCATGTTTCCGATGTGTGCGCGCTTATTATGTGCTACAGTCCAGCCCTTCCTCTAAGAGCAGATGGTTTATTACTGAAATAGGAGATGTCCCACTCAGATATGACTTTCATGACTCTGCTGGTTCCCTTATTTAAACTTTTTACACATTTTAATACACAGTTCCACAGTCCTAACGTGACCCCTGCCTACGTTGTTTGTTAGTGGTGCCCACAGAGAATGAGTCATATTAATTATGGGGTGTATGGGGGCATGTAAGGTCACAGTGCTAAATCCTCTAAAGTGATGCCTCATGTAAAGGTCAGTGATCATCCTGTAGTCATCCTGAGTATTTTTAAATAAGACTGCTATCATAAAGGACGAATTTATGCATTCACTTTAAAAACCTGAAAATAATATCGCTGTATAATGTGTAAACACAACACATCTCTGATGGCTTAGACTTGAGACCGGTCTCAAGACCACTTTTTGGAGGTAGCCTCTTCTTGAAATTGACCACTTGTCTCTCAGACAAAGAGGGTTTTATTTCAAGATGGGTTCAGACTACAACTGCAGATCTATCACTAAATTGTCAAATCTCTTTGGCTTAAGCCAAAGAAATTTAGTGAATATTAGTTTCATAATTTCTGACAAAGGTTGATACACTTGATCTCAGGACTGGAGTGAGGTTTAGCCAAAATGTATCAACCTTTGTCAGAAATTATGGCTCAAAGAGATTTTACAGTAGAGTAAATATTGTACATAATGCCACTTTCAATTCAAAATAATGAACTTTGAGGCAGAATTGCTCAAAAATGATACAGTAAATATGCTTGATACTGAGTGAGTGAACAGTCAGGATGGTCCTGAGATCAAGTGTATCAACCTTTGTCAGAAATTATGGATCAAAGGGATTTTACAGTGGCGTAATAGGTTTGCTCGCTCCATATCATGGACTACATGCATTTGCCATACATTCTGTAATACGGGCGCACTTGATTTAATACACTAGACTATCGTTTTGTTTTCTCGAGATCTCGAATTAATTATCTCATTATCACAAGAAAACAGAGAAAATTATCTCATTATCATGGGAAAACTGAGGAAAATTATCTCGTTATCACCGGAAAGCGGAGGAAATTATCTCGTTATGACCGGAAAACGGAGGAAATTATCTCGTTATGACCGGAAAACAGAGGAAATTATTTCGTTATGACAGGAAAACGGAGGAAATTATCTCATTATCACAGGAAAACGTAGGAAAATTATCTCGTTATCACGGGAAAACGGAAGAAATTATCTCGTTATCATGGGAAAACGGAAGAAATTATCTCGTTATCATGGGAAAACGGGTGGAATAAAATGTATGTATGTATGGCCTTTTAGGGCTTCCGTATTGTTGTTTCATTGAGCTCACTAAGATAAATTCAAGTCAATCATGTTGGTATAGCATCAAAGTATTGAATCCTGAATCTATGTCCTGCTAAAATAACATGTAACAAATGTGTGTCTGTAATACAAAGAGTGTTGTTATATAAAATGATGAACATAGTTTTTAAAAACATTACTTTCTAGGCTATGAGGACTTCTTTCTCAGCCTTCTCCACCCTGCAATAAGTCCTCTCTCTTAACAGAGTTTTGTAACCCACCAAATCTGCTCTATTCATTCGAATTTATGCATTTACTTTGAAAACCTGAAAATAATAAAGCTGTATGTGTAAACAAAACACATCTCTGATGACTTAGACTGCTATTATTATGTCTGAAAAGCAGTACAAGCCCAAAGCCATGACGATGAAATTAATGACCCACCTCTTTGGCACTCTTGATCTTTTCCAGGAAAGTGCGTAGCTCCCTGGTTTCTGTGTACAGAGCCCGACACACTGCCTGGTAGTGACTGGGTGCATCTGACATACTGGGCAGATGAGCTGTACAAAGCTACAAGGGAGACAATCAAGCAGAGAAAAATTTAGTACATAGTTCATTCTTTGCATTACTATACATTTATTGCACAAACAACACAGTAAAGAAGTGCAATGCTCCTAAAAAAATGGTTATTAATATGCATGTTATTTTGACTTTTAAAACTACATTTCATTAATTTTTCAGTCTACACCAACAACAAAACTTGTTCTCAAACTGTCATAAAACAATCTCAAACTGTAACTGTTTTAAACTGCTCTACATCTATGCTACATTTGCACGTACAGTACTACAGAGGTGATGTCAAACCTTGAAGCATCGCTAAAGGATATTTAAAGGACACTGCATAAAAACTAAATGCTCCCAGAAACATTTGCAAGACAACTATGCTACTATGAGGTTAGCCATGCTGCTGCTCACACACACACACACACACACACACACACACATAGAGAAAAACAGTGATGACAGACTATGTCCTTGTCTCTCTCAGAGGAACAGAAGGTACCCTGGGCCATAGCTTGGCATGCTCTTGGCGTCCATTTGCCCAGACTGCATTCCAGTTTGGGAAATTTTCATTTAACACAGAACATACCAGACAGCAGTGTCTCCATAAGCTTTATCCTGCCCACATCCCAATACGTGTGTAACATAAAATGCTGTATTCAGAGTTATGTTTACATTTTCATTAAGTGAATAAATGTGGCACTGAGCTAAAAAAGAGTTACCAGTGTGTTTTACTATGTCAGCCAGGGTGAGTACAGTAGGACAGGGTGAAAAATACTGAGACAACAATTGGAACCGACAGCTTGTTAGCCATTGGGCTGACCAGACTGCCACACTGCCCAGATACATCTCCTTGGAGGACAGTGTTTGTGTGTGTGTGTGTGTGTGTGTGTGTGTGTGTGTGTGTGGTGTGTGACTGGGTATGTGGCCATTATGTAAACAGTGTGAGGCCATGTGAGGACTGACACAGTGACTCTGTGCTCCATTGGGCAGCAGAGATGTACGACTCCCAGCAAAGATAGGGCTGGCAGCCAGACTACACTGTGGTTGTAATCTCTGTGTTCAAAAGCATGTTTAATATTTTCATTTTCTCACACACAAATTTTCCTAAAGCTTCATTGTCTATTCCTGGAAATTCACCAGTGGATTATGTTTAGTCAAGTCAACTTCATTTCCATTTCTTCCATTTCTTGCTTCTTCAAATAGCTAAAGCATTTAAATGCTTACAAGTTAATGAGTCGGTAATAATAATTCAATCATATGAATTATATATCACACTCAGAAAGGAGACATTCTGCATAATGTGTACTATACCTTTGATACTTTGAGCATATTTTGCTGATCATACTTTCATGTCGAGTTTTTACTTGTAAAGGAGTAAATTCAAATTGTAGTAGTTCTCAATCAAATAAAGACTGAAATATTTCTTAATGTTTTTCTTGTCTCTAAACTGTTTTTTGGCCACATGGGGTCAGAACTTCACAACAAGCTAAAAATAACACATACAGTAAGTTAATATGGCTAACGTGTGAGTGAAATATTGCCCATTTCCACATCAAGCAGACATGGAGCAACATTAGCATTCATTCATGTGTTTCTGATAACTTAATGGTTTTAATGCAATATTTACTCTCCTTTTAGCTCTGTTGTGGTTTACATGAACTTCTCAGGGAAATATCTGCATCTTTAGCTGCTAAATTCTGTTGCTAAATCTGTCATGTAGGTGGCATACAGTCGTCTGCTGCTGCTGGTTAATGACACTGAACCAAAACAATGAGCTGAAAGATGCTAGAATCTGTAGAGTAGATGTAATAATCTGTTGTTCATATAAAAAATATTTATGCGTGCAGCTTTAAGTGTGATGTCTTATTAACTGCTTTTTCCAGGAAGTGTAAAAAGCCACCAATGGCTGAACAAACAGAAAAAACAGCCACAGTCACTTACTCAGCTACTATACGTACCTTGAGGATATCTCTGTAGCCATGAACACTGGAGATGTCATCAGGGTCATCCTCTGCTTCGTCCTCTTCCTCTGTGGCCTCGTAGCCTTCATCAGGGCAGGCATCCCTCTCAGCCTCGGCCATGTTGGTCATGAGGTCGATGAGCTCCTCCAGCGGAGGGCTGAGCTCTCTCTCCTCATTCTCCTTCAGTCCATAATCCAGAGCCTTGTAGATCATGATGCCCAGAGACTCGATCACCTGAGAAAGCACGGGAGCTTTGTTAAAAAGTAGCTTTAAATGATCTGCTCTCATTCTTGTACATATTGTATCACTTTTACAGAGTTACTCTCATTTCTAACTCTAAAATGGATGTATAAATATTACGCAAACAGTACACTGATTTGGGAAAGATGCATAGTTTGTCATGCTTTGTGTACTGTTATGTTGATCATCCGCCACATAATACAAACAAATATGGATTTCTGTCTCTGTTATGCAATGTGATCCTCTTTTGTGTGTGTTAAGCCTGAGCTGAACAGCTGTATTATGGCAACCTCATGACTCAACCTTTGACCAGAGAGCTTCCTCCACCATTCATAAACACTGGCATTGACAGGCTGACGGTGGAAGCAGATTAAAAAACGCCATGACATCATATTTGAGAAGTCATCTGCCATTTGTTCACTGAGATTCATCCTAGTTGTTTAGGATGTCAGGACCTTATTGTCTGTTGAGATGCATGTAGCATACACTATCTTTCTGCTAAAAATAGCAGCCCACTGTGTTGGAAACAATGCTAATGAGTGAGGGGGATCAGTGAGGGTGAACCAAAGTTAAGGCCATGCAACTAAAACAATGAGCTGAAAGGTGCTACAAAAACTCAGTGGAGATGGAGAAAGTTATTTCTCTAATCTAAAAACATTGAACTTTAAGAGAAAAGTATTACCACATAGCTATAATATGACTTTGACAAGGGAAAAGGAGTGGAAGTTAATGTTTATATGCTACAAATATTGCTATAAGGAAAATTAATGCCTTCCTCAATGGTAGAAATAATGCTTCTAAAAAAACAACATTTGTTTTTGGATAAAATGCTTTCCAGTGAGCTAAAGATGTTTAAAGATATAATATTATTTCTGTCCCAGTGGTTGGTGCTTATAGGTCAGGTGATGCTATGTTATAGCACTCAATCTGCCCTGCAATTGGAGAGTCATGGTGGATAAAGGCAGCGATGCCAAAGCCGAGACAAAAGGCAAGAGTGGGAAATCACACAGGGGATTATTCTGCAGCCCTGAGCACTGAGAAAAGACCGAGAGGGAGCAAGACAGCATATAAACCACTGAGAGAAAAGAAACTAAGAAAAGGAACTGAGAAAGGGGGAATGGGGGGATGCAGGAAGGGCGGAGAAAGATGAGGATCAGAGATAGGAAAGAAGCAGTGAATGAAACGATGACAGTCATTAAATAGATCACAGAGGTCAAGGAGGGAGGAGAAAGGTGAGACATCATAAAGAGTAAGTGTGTCTGTTTGTAGACATGAGGATCAAGGGCAGATCAATAGACATTCATGGAGGGAGGTGGAGTCATATGAGAAATCTGCCCCACTCCGGGTTTCCTCAGGGGGGAATGGCTGAATGCCACCTCTTTGTCTAAGCTTTACCCGGATCCACACACACTGATATGTGACACCATGTAGACCGGCACACACACACACACACACACACACACACACACACTCCTCCAGGGACCTGCTGTAACCTCAGGATATAACTGAGAGCTCCTCAGCTAGAGAGAGCATGTTATTGTAGAAAATGTGTCACATTTGGATTGCTCTGCCCTGCCCAGCAGCTAATGCTTTATGTGTTAGTATGTGGATTATCAGGCTCCTGTGTCTTATCTTATCTAAAATCCACAACTTCAAGATTAACATTTTCCGATCTGAGGAAAGATTTACTTAAACTTTACTTACTTTTTTTATCTGGTATATCTAGATTTTTTAACCTCAGAGAGGCTTCAGGAGGCTAAGGTGTGCCACATTTTAAAATATACTATTGGTCATTCATTCGCTGTCTCCTACATGTCTGGTTTAAGCCAACATCGGGACTCAGTAGAAGAAAAAGGCAACCTCATAGTTTGCAAGTATGCCAACATCCCTTTGTTATTAACCAAAGTTAAATTTGGCATTTTTTATGGCAGAAACTTGAAATAATCACTGCCTCTCCCCATCCAATTCTGCAATTTGCATTTGAGTAACAAGTACTGTATGCAATATACATCTATCTGGTATAAATTGAAATCAAAAATGTATATTTTCCATAACAGTTCATATAAGAGAAAATAACACAGACATCAGCCAGACGCTTTTGTCCAACCATCACTGAATGACACTTTAACATCCCCCACCACCATCAACACATCAACACCCTCACCAGCCCCACCCCATGATTTTTAGAGGTCCCATCTGGCCAACCCAATGAAACATTTCTGGGGGCACCACTGTGAAGCAGGCCAAAAGATTGCTATTGAGCCATGCTCTATTTTGTTTTAACATACAAAGAGATGCCTATCACAATCTCATATTATGCATACTTCAATTTACTCCCTCGTCATAACAATATTAGCGTTGGACACAATCCTGTTTATGCTGTCAATCAAGTCTGAAAGGGCCTGATGGAGTCATTTCTTACACATTATTCACAAATAATTAACTGCAAGCTATGACTGATTGCAGGAAATAAGAACCCTCCCTGTGAGGCGTATGAACATGGAGACAGGCTAAAACAAACATGTCTCCAGTCCGCTTAGAAATCTCCCCAACTGGTTCCCAGGCTTCCAGGCAACCGAGCAGAATGATGGGATGGAGGGGAGGAAGAAAATAAAGAAGGAAAAGGAAAAGAGAGGAAAAAAAAGACGTCAACCAAAGGAGTTTTGCCGGAGCTGCAAAGTACGGCAGCAGCCATCATCACAGGCAACAACATCAAGCAGCTTGGCTTAAATTTCAGCATTCCTGTCACAGAGAGGAGGCAAGCTGGCCAAAGGGCCAAAATAAAAAGCAATGTGACGGACAGGGAGATGTTTTTACTTTATTTCCTAAATACATTGAATCACTGTTGTCCTCATAACCTCACCTGAACTTTGAACATTAGTCTCAATGGCCGTGGCTTCAACATAAGACAGACTGGGTTCAGAGCCAAATCTTGTTAAAACAAATACAAATACTAAATTAATGAAATCTATCATTCTCCCACTGGTCTGATATCACCCCAGAGAGATACAGGTTTCTACATAGCAAACTGTCATTCATACAGGGACACCTGAATGTTCTGTCTAGGTGTCAGTTTCTGAGCCACTCAAGGTTGAATTTCACTTTAGATTTCAAAAGTAACTGTAGCATCTGACCTCAGGTGAACACCAGACGGATATGATACAACAACAGAGCTTTATGTTGACAAGAGTACATGACTGTAATATTAAACGTTTGTTCTAGTTCAGTATGTTACACATTATTTAGGACCCTCAGGCTTAAAACGGCCATGTATCTGCTGCCAAGCATACAACAATACCCTAAAAACCAGCCCAACACTGTTAGCCTAGCTTAGCACAAAGACTGGAAACAGGTGGAAACAGCTAGCCTGGCTCTGTCCAAAAGTAACCAAATCTGCCAGCCAGTGGCTGTAAAGCTCACAAATTAACATGCTGAATTTTATCAATTAATCTATCCACTGTTTTAGCACTAGATATCAATTCACATGATAAAATCAGGAGACTGCCTGTAAACTGGCCTACTGGTCTGTCAATTGAATGTTATTGTCTGCAATGCATTTTTAGTGGACTCAGCTGATAGAGACTGTGAGTCTCATTCATCATGTTTTAGTAGTGTAGCTTTGTGTGACCAAAGCAGAGCCAATTGTGTTAATTAAACATTAACTGAAATCTATGAGCTCCACTCTCTCCTACCAAATGGTTCCATTTATCAGCCAGCAGAGGATTACCACAATCAGCACAAACTGGTCAGAATTAAAGGACTGCCTTTGATAGCCTTTATAGTTACTAATTAGTTGGTTTACAGGGATTAGGTTGAGGCAATTGAATTAAACAGAAACTGAGTGGAATTTTTACTTTAAAAAGAAAATCACCTCTCCTCTGATTGCTGCTCTTTAAAGCTTTTATGACAAAACATTTCTGAGAATAAGAGGCAGGAAAGCTCAGGGCTGGTTAATCAGGTGGCATTTTTAATTCCAAACAACACATCCTGGGTTTCTAAATGTGACACTAATGAGCAATTTAGTCTCTCATAGAAACTGATTGTTGATCTTTGCATCCATTCAGCCTTGTGGACATCTTCACCCAAAGTTAAATTGAAACTGAAACTGTATGTTATTCTAGGGGAGAAGTTGGATCACCTGGACAGATTCTGATGGGACACATAAAAGAACACTTACTTACCCACAATAACTTCTCATAAGTACCACTAAAGCTGCTCATATGAAAATTCATATTATAGGCCTAAGCTAGCACGCTACAGGCTCTGTGAAGGCTGTGCTATTCTTGCGCTGAGGTCGATGCGAATGTCATTAGTTTTGCAGAAATTCTGTCATAAACCTGTAAAAAGTCAAATGTTCTCCTCATGTTAGAACCAGAGGAAAGATCAGGAAGATCCTGGGAGGGAAACAAATGAAAGAAACAAACTTCATGGCAATCCATCAAGATAATTGGAGTTGAAACAACATTTCATTGGATAAGTGTAACCTTTGACCTGCTAGACTAGCTGAAAAGCCATGTGGACTGAAGTATCTGTATCCAACAGTTTTGGAGATAATTCACTTAAAAACTAACCACTGATGATGGCGCTACAGTCTGTATACAATAATACAACATTCCATCCATTACAAGAAGAAAATGCTGTATCAAATCCATCCAACTATCCAGTCCATGTACATGTAACAAATCTACTAATGTGATAATTGACAAATCAATATGTCTACTTAATAACTGATGACAACAGTGTTAAGTTGGAAGCACACAGGCTGGATAATAAAAACAGACAGCACACTTGTTAAACTTATTCCTGTAACAATATTCCCATAATGATAACAAACAGGCATCATACTGTGTGTGTATTCATTATGACGCATACAGAAGCGTCGCTTATTTCCTCTCAGGCACACGCTGAGGAGATTCCTTTCTCAGATTCTTACGCCTGACTATGCTGCAGTGACCTCTGACTGTCATATGACTGAGACGCAGAACCCACATAACTTAACAGAACATAACAGAGCAGAGAGAACACTTGAAGAACTGAAGAGCATAAACATATCCACCTTGCTTCCCTTTTTCCATGCGTGCACAAATCTTGCACAAGAGCGGATTCTCTTCCTGCTAAAGGCTTTCATAACTCCTGACTGTGTTATCTGTTTACATTAAACACTGAATGTGACGTTAAACTCTAATCCCTTCCCAGACTTCAAAGCTCAGACATTAAGAGAGCACTGAACTTGCACAGTTAAACTTTGACAGAGGTGGAATGTGATCAAGCATAATCCACACATTTCTGAGGTAACACTGCATCATGGGACCAGGAGGGTCTAACTAGGACGGCCGCAGGGGTAACTGACAAATTCCATAAAAAAGCTAGCATATGAAAATGTGTAGCTAAATAATAGAATTGTCACATTTGAGTAATAGCATGCACAATTGCAACAGATATCATCAATTTCCTTTGAATTTAGCTATAGTGATTACTGTACACAAAGCCTCATGCTGCAGCATGCTGCGCCAGGAACTCGGCTCATCGGCTCTGAGGAAAACAGAATCATCTGACTTTCACAGACTCATCATTTGCAAGGGTTCACACTGTTTGAAGCCATGTGCAGATAATGTGTGTCAGCGTTGACTACACATGTGTTCCTGTTCATCCAGCTTTGGGCTAATTCCACACTGTATGCCAGCATAAACGCCTCTGCTGCAGGATTTAATGCTGTCAAGCATCAAGCAGCTCCAACAACTTGCCAGTAGTTTTGTCAGCCAGCCTGTAACAAACTGTATTGTGAGAACTCATTTCTAGTGCAAAGCTGCTTAGCAGGGATTTGTCTACACACTTCCACTTCTACAGTGAACTGTGTGTGTGAGTGCACGCTTGAGCTATTTGAGGTCCATCTGTTATCAGAGCCCTATTATACAGCAATCCAACTCCAAAACCCCCCTGAAAACTGAAAGCACTGTCTCTAATGAACTGAGAAGAGATCCTCGGTCAATATAACAATTCAAATTAAAACCATTTTTCATCATCTACTAACTACTAGAGTAACACCAAAGAGCTCCCTGCAGGCTAAAATTATTTTATCAACAACATCCAGCAGAATATTCCTAAAATGCAAAAGCAGAAGAGCTAATCCCTCCAAGACCTATTTTCATAAACTATTATCACAGCAATGAACAGCTGTTAACAGTGTGTGTGGAGGAGGGACACTTTTATGTAGCCCTTTAATTAGGTCTGAAACTGCTCCCAGAACTGTCATCAAACAGCTACACTGGGTGACATTTCTAACCAGTCGATCAGAGGAGCTGAGAGGCCCAGCTGGGAGCTGGGAGGCTGATGGGGAGGAAATAACTGGGTGAAGACATGAGCTAAAAAGAAGTGATGCTGAAGTGATGCTGCACATGCCAGAATCTTCCATACTGACAGCTTTTGTCTCAGCTAGCAGTCAACATAAACTATTTCCATGTTTTCTGATAAGTCGGTATTATTGTGTTAATATTTGACATTTATATATTATTTAGATATTTTTAAAGCCATTATCTTGTACCTTAATACCCTGTGTTAAGAGTACAGTTCAATATTAATGCATATCTGTTTTGGTATCAATCTTTTCATCTAACACTCTGGAAGAAGGTAATCAGCATGTTTTCCAAAATGTTAACCAAAATGTGAAACTATTTCTAGGTACTACCCTCTGATTGGCCATTGGTTGATGACATCAACATGTCCATCATTGGCAAGCATAGATGAGATTATAGACATTGGTGCTGCCTGCCAGAACAACCTGCACTGAAGACTGTCTGATGTTTAAAGCTGGCAGCAAAACAAATTGCCAACTGGAAAAAACACACCTGAACTTTAATTTTTTATTTATCAAAGGTATTAGTTTGAGTAGTACTGGACCTACAGCAGCTGCATTGAAGGAGGATTAACACACCACAGCACCCATGGCTTATGACAGTTTCAACCACAGCACTGGTAACATTTGAAATAATCCTGCAAAGTGCCCACTCTAATCTAAATGCAATCTCTGTTGTTGTGACTGGCTGCCCTCTTTTAGTGTAACTAGCTAATGTAACCAGCAGTGGAGGGTAAATATTTAAAAAGGAAATAATGCTCTTATTGTGGTTAAGCCTGCCATTTATCTCCCTTTGTTCAACCATGTATTGCCTTTTGTCTTGGTAATTGACTGTTCCTTTACACAAACACTAGGACTTTCCAGTCTGCATTTTTTTAGGTAATTCCAAACAATGTCTCAAAACTACATCCAAACAATCCATTAATGTGACCAAAACACCTCAGAAACATGAAGTTGACATTGCCAAAGCAGTGAGCAAAACTGAAATAAAAAGTCCTCATTATTACAGGTAAAATTTCTTTCTATTTTTTCTTATTTACTCCACCAGACACATCAGGTACTTAATGATACTATACATAAGTAAATATGTCCACATAATAGTGTTAAAATCTCTGCAAGCATGTGATGTTATAACAGTATTACAGTGCAGTTACTCACCTCTGTTGTTGTGCAAGGGCTGTATTTACCTGCAGGGAAACAAGAAAGCAGTGTTATGATAAGCAGTAGATGTAAGCCTGGGCATAAAGCAGCTTACATGCACACATGGCACACATGCATAGATATAAACAGAACACTGTTTAGCTGAAGTACAATAAACACTGTACAGTATTTACACCTGACAGGGGTTAAGTGTATGTGATGCTGCTATTAGCCATTGATGTCAAATGTCATGTAATACTTTTGGTTCAGTGTCTAAATATAATGTAAAAATGTGAAATGTAAGATGTCTTAGAATCCACTGCAGACACCAGGCAGAAGGTATGAATGGACAGTCTAAAGTTGCATTAGGGATGAAGACACCCATATTAAGACGAAATCACAAATATTGACTGCAGCCATGCAACAGAAATAACAAATTTTCAGATGTCATGTGTATATTGTCACTGATGGAAAATCTTTCTCAAAATAAACTAATCACGAACAGAACATACCCTCAAATGCCAACATGAATTAAAGGATAAAGCTAGTTATATTATAATTAATTTTTTGGTCAACAAACTCAGACCAAAACCAACCAATACGATTATGCTTCCCACTAAGCACGTTTATTCATTTGCCACCTCAAACATACATTTTTAAAAACAGGTCGCTAATACTTAGTTTCATTTTTTAAAGGGGGGGCTTGGTAATTTCCAAAAACAGCTGGGCACTGTAGTTTTTAACAAATGTTACTTCAACAGGAGTAAATTGTGCATTTGTTGGGGACTATTTTCAGCTGAGGATTAATGCACTCTGTGTGTCACCCAAGTGTCGAGTGTTTCCAGGAAGGAGAATGAATGAAAATAAAAGTGTGTCTGTTCACGGTGATAAAGGAACATGTCACCCAGTGTGACGGTGAGGCTCACTGATACATTTTGTTCACAGTTTTAACAATATACGTGTTAGTAGAATCAGTTGATGCCTTGGTTCTATCATCAGTTGCTATTCAACACTGTGCTCTGTAGTCTAGCACCTCTTGTATCTTACTTATCAGTGATTACATATTCTCTCCCTCATTAAACCAATTTCAGCAAAAGAGCCCTGTGCTCTAATTATCATTATGCAAACTAGGTCAGTTTTAATAAAAGAAGGTTTCATTTCTAATTACTTTCATGGTTTAAGTAGCATGTGACTGATGATGACAAAACTCCTCCCAAGAAAGCATGAATGTGCTCCCTTCAAAAAGAAGACCCACTGTAACGTTTCTCCGGGCCACTCCAGCCTAGCTTTTATTTCATGAACAAACAGCCTGCTGACAGATGACCCTGTTAACAAACGGCTGTTTTGTATTGTAACACGCAATAATGCGACGAGACAGCAGCTCTGACATCATCTCATGACCTTAACTTGCATCAGCGGATTTTAATTCTACGCTGCTGTACAGTGAAGATGCGTTAATATTGTTATGCACAGCATACATGGTGAGCGGATAATTAAATGTGCTTTCTTAATAACACTACATCACTTGGTGAGGCATGAAATTGAACATATTTATGAAAGTCTAGGCATGATGGTTCCTGAAAGTGCGCTGCTTTCATGATGTATTCATATATGATACAAAGTGTCAGGTGCCCCAGATAAACTGCTGCAGAAAACAACACTAGGTGGCCATGGTTTACAACAGGGTATGAAACGAACCATGTCTGGATTTAACTTGAATCCTTGAAACTTTTTGCCACAGATTTATCTCATTATTTACACAAAGTTGTTTGTCCGAGTGAGCTTGTGCATCACGGAAAGAGAGCCAGTGCTGAACAGCACGGATAAGTGGAAATTAGAATAGTAAATTACCCTGAAAACTGAAACCGCTTGTGCGGTTAGACTGATCAAAACACTTACAAAATCAACTTGGAATTGCCTGAAGATGTGTACAGCCATGATACCTAACCAGGGGCACTACTGTAGCTGTCGGGGGGTTCATGGAAAAATTTTGAGTTTGATTTTGAAAAATAGAACAAATACGTCCAAATTTGGAGTCAGTTGTACACTGAACATTATGTGCTGCAATTGTGTGTGTGATTAGCAAGCAAGCAGAAAAAACAATGACTATGCAAGTGTCTACATCAGACAAAAACAAGTACAGATTCACAAAATATTAGAGACCTCTAAATGGTACTGAGAAGCAACTCAAACACATTATTTGTCTGACTATACAGCTCTTAAACTGGTATGGTAATATGTATCTCATTCAAGGATTCAAGGATGTAAATCTGTATAGGATAATGCATCTCTTCTGCATCTGTGTACCTCGTGAAAAGACTAAGTGTGTATGATTTGCACATTACACACAGTGGTGTGAAGGAAACAGGAAGATGTTAATCTGTGAAATTGATGATTACTGAAATTACTGAAACGATATTAACAAATACCAAATGTGACATCTACTGTATATTGGTGTATAAATGACAAAAAACTACAACAGCCCGAACCATTCTATACGTTTTGCATCACATGACATAACATGAGCAACATAGGAATAAAAAGCCAGGACTCCCCTCTCTGATGGTTGCTTCCATGCAACTAAAAATAGCCCATTCATTCTGAGCATATAGACCTACAGGCCACAACCAGCATCACCGTCACATCTGTGTCTCTAAGATTTGCTCCTGATTAAAAGGAAGATTCAGAGCAGTTATCGAATCAAAAGCCATAACATAGACTCTGCTGTGTGTGTTGTAGCTGAGTTAAAAGCACATCCCTCTGGCCCTCGGGTACCATCCATTACTGACAGAGATAGATAGATAGACTCAGTCAGTCTGCTCTGTGTTAAGTGTCTCAGCAAATGTGATTACAGCAGACGATGGACATGCCAGGCCTTGGTCTGATGAGAACCTGAAATGTGTTTGGTATAAGTGCATGTTATCTTTTCACAGACACACCCATCAACTGTAGCGACACACATCATGTGGCGGCCGGCGTTCAGTGTCATCTGTAGTGTTTTGAATCCTGGTTGATCCTTCGTTAAAAAGGTCTGTAGTAACTCGAGACAAATAGCACAGAAACACTGGAACTCTCTCCCATATGAGACACAAATTGCAATAAAGTCACCCTGCACAGCCCCACAGAGAGAGTTTAAATTCCTAAAGAATGATTTCTAGAATATTGCAGTGATTTGGCACACTATACTGTCAGCAACGTCTCCTCTCACTTTCTTGGATATTTTCAGCTCTAGGGCACCTTATTAATTATAGCTGTAATCAACAAGGGTTCCCATGTCACAGCGAGTTAGAAACATCCGAATGAGGCCGTGCAGATGACAGATATGTGAACCATCACAGCATGACGTCCTTTTCTATTCACAAATATAGGTCCACACCTTGATCTGATCAGTGCTCATGCACATTTCAGCCTGTAATCACATGTTGGGATCAGATGAAGCAGAATGAACACACTGATGTGATGTGAAGTGGCAAACAGGTGCATACACGCACACGTGTGTTCAGTACAGTATTGGGAGCCATGAAAGTGAGAGGAGCAGGGGACTGTGTGAGACTGTGGTGGTATGTCTTTGTTTATCAGTGATCAGGTCATGTGTACTGGAGCCTTCACTCCAGCTGTTGTTGTCCTGCTGCAGATTAGGTGCGCACAAATCACCTGATCAGTATAAACATGTAAAGACTCCACATGTGCAGCTGGAAATATGTGCAGAGCTGCATATTTTGACATGTGACACCGCTATATTATCCCTATTAGTGATTCTACATAAACAATCCTGTGATTGTCCTAGGACATAAGGACAACCACAACACCTCAGCTCCATTATCTGAAATGTATGTGATGGCCTGGCCTAGATCCGACTAGCTTTAGACGCACTCGTTCTTTCGTGTTTTACCTTCACAGCTCTGGGCTTCCACCCTCACAGACCCGTCTCTCTGTATCCTAACATCCCCCGGCCCGGAGATCTTCATCGGAACCGTCGCTGATGAAGACGCCCCCGCGGAGGAGGCAGCAGAGGAGCTCCTCCTGCCCCGGTGTTCCTTCGCCAGCGTCCTGCAGCATTGGTAACACACCGCCCAAGCCTGCTCCTCGTTGATGGGCTGGCTGTAAAGCCTCAGTATCTCCTCCAAAGAGAGACACTCCGCTCCCGCTTCCTCCGCTGAATTCATCGCATTGTGATGCTGCTGCTCATCCCGGAGAGTCGCTGCTGCTGCAGCAGCATCCGTCAGTCCTCCGTGGTCCCCGCATCGCTGCTCGGCCATCCTATCATTATCTCAGCGCATTAGGCCCGATGACGAGAACAGGTCCAGGCCGAACCTGGAGGCATTGATGCTTCCCACCCACGCCTCGTTCAGGTTTCGGTACCAGCAGTCATGAGACGGTGTGTGTGTGTGTGTGTGTGTGTGTGTGTGTTTGTCTCACATCACAAGCCAGCAAGCCAGGCTCACTCCTTCATCACATGGTCTCTCTCTCTCTCTCTCTCTCTCTCTCTCTCTCTCTCACACACACACACACACACACACACACACACACACACACACACACACACACACTCACTATTTCCGGGCTTTTGAGAGATGGATTATTGTCTTACTTCCTTTTTCAAATGCAGTGTGAATAAAATAATTCAGAGTCAGTTCATTCAAATGTGTCTAATTAGAGTCAAAGCTTAATTACCAAGCAGACAAAGCAATTACCAGCTGAGGCCCCAGAACACATTCACTGTGTTTGTAGGTTGATCATACATTTTAAGGTTGATTTGCAACAATAAACTCAAAATATCAACTGAGGACTTACATTGTGCTCACATATCCTAAATAAATGTGTTTAATCAAGTTATCATTGAAGAAAAAGCATAGAATAGGATTCAAGCTTTGGAGCAGGTTTATTGGATGGTCTGGTTCATCTAACTGAGCAGACATAAAGCACACAGGGTGTGAGGTAGTGGGCGCCCAACCAAGCCATGAAATGAATGACTTTTACAGGATAATGTTAAATTATGAAAAGTCTTCCAATCACTTGAATCATTTCAAGCCTTTTTAAAAAATCATAATACGCATGTTTTTATTTGTCTATTGTCACATTTGTTACATATAAACATGAAAAGTTTATTCACTGTTTTATTTATTAGTCTATGTTAATAAATGTGTTGCCCCATCACTTGTACTATATTTATACTGTATGCATATATTCATTCTGTTGTGTGAACAAACATTTCCATTCAATCATTTCTTTTTTCATCTGTGTTTTATTTTTGAGTTTTCTTCTTGTTCATCTGTCTTGTTCATGTTTTTACACCTCTTTCTTTCTTTCTTTCTTTCTTTCTTTCTTTCTTTCTTTCTTGTTCTGCACAGCATGGTCCACCCACAGAGGTGTGTTTACTTATTGTTTAGTCCTCTGATTAGGCTGCAGAGTTGATTTCTCTCATATTCTCATTGTTCCTCAAGGCGGAACAATTTTCACGTTATCTCCGTTGAGACTGGAGATTTTCTGTGACTTAGATTCAACACGTTCTTCTATAATAATCTGTCTACATTATTCCTACATTGTTTTAGATATTTTTAGAACATAATGATCTATTTTTAGAACAATATAGGCATATTTTGTCCTCTTAAGGACTATCAGACAGTGTTGTTCAGCTCTGTGCTGACTAATCCAGTTGATTGACTCTTAATCATGCAGATTACAAACATTGATTTGCTTATGAGACTTCTGTGGTGTGACAATATGTTACTAAGATTGTTAGATCAAAACATTGTTTAATGACATTTCATTGTGGCTTCATTTACTCATTTCAGTACAATTCTGAGGCACTTTACTGGGTAGTATTCCCATTTTATATTACTTTATACTTCTATTGCATTACATTTTAGTGGGAAATATTGTACTGTTCTTCCAATACTTAACAGTTACAGGTTCTAGTAACGTTTCAGATTCAGAAAAAGGTTCAGGTTGTAAAGTATGATGCTGTGTTGGAGAAAAATGTCTCTACTTCAACACAGCTGCAACGTATTTTAAATCCATTTTGTTATTAATAAAACTTTTAGCTAGTCACTTGTAAGAGAGTATTTTTAGTTGTGGTCGAAGTACGCATTTTAACGCTCTCATATGACTCAATTATCGCGCAAGCCTCTTATCTAAAGTGTCTGTTTGGTGCCCTCTGCTGCCTGTCAGTGTGTCCAGCTGTCCTCCATGTTGAATCTGAAGGATTTGTCTTGCAGTGCTTTGAACTCCAAATGATATCTGCTTAAAGAGGAACATTTCCTTGAAATTGCCCATGGCTCTGCATATGATCATGAGTCATCACAAGGCTTCACAGAGGATCTCTCTATATATATATTACACACAGAGACTGCCTACGTGTTTCTTTCAGTTCTCTCACTTGCATGCACATCACCATCAACGTGTTCTCAATTCTGTTCAGTCAAACAATACACATACACACATTTGATTTGATTTATTCATCAATCATATTTATTCAATCAAGGGCTTACACAATACTTCGGATACAGATCTCTTTTGACAGCAAATATACACAAAGTGAGACAACAACACACACACTCATATAACATCTTTGTAGCGCAATGTTTGCAAGGATCCCCCCGCAGTCTCAAAAACACACACCAGATCTGGTTGCCATGGGTAAAGTGATAACACTGCCCATATGTAAACACAAATCTCTGAACACCGATACCGAAGATGTAGCTATCAATAAACACTATCACATGTGGAATGACACAGTAAATATACACTCTCCAGTATGATTTCTTTATCCATTTCACATCGAAAAATAATTATCTGTGAGGCTTGAAAAGAAAGAAAACTGTAAACAAAAACATTATTTAAAAGTTCTTTTTTGTTGTCCCTTGGTTGTAAAAGTGGTAGAAGCGAGCTGATGAGCCTTTTTTTCACCACATGGAATGAACATGCAGCGTTTGTCATTCAAGCAGCTGGTGGGGAAAGGCGACAGCGAGGAGACAGACAGCAGGGACAGGTGGAGGAGAGGGGAGGTTTGTACCAGCGAAAAGTGAACTTAGTCAGCACTCGACACAAAGACAAGATTGAGAAAGTATTAAACTTTAAAGTCCAACAGGTTACAGTCGATCTTGTAGTAGACGTATGGATAATACTCCTGCTGGCTCAGGTTTAGGCCTGGGATGTCCATCGCAGACTGAAAAAGTAAAGACACAGTGCAGGCTGTTAGTGCGGTTTATTATCAATCACCTCCCGAATGAGAAACAGAATGAAATCAATATATCATCATGATAAATCATGATATTAAAAAATATATCTGTGTTTGTGTAAGCAATGGAAGGACTGTGTTGGGGGTAAGTACACACTGAAGATGTATAAAAATAGATCCACATCGCTGCAGTCTCTTTTTTGTTTTGCAGTAACCATCTATGGCCATAAGAAGGAGCACCTGCGTCTGACACAGTGATGGAGGAGAAGCAGAGAGACTCCATCGATTATGTCCCAAATCGATCCGACTGTACAGCCTTATTTTATACACAATGTTCTACATATGATCAGTCACAGTTAACTCTTTTTATACAAAGAAAATTAACACACTTTACCATCTTATACTGACAGGAAATTATTCAATATGTATAACGTAAGACTTTATGGGAGAACAGTACCCATCAGGAGCACACTCAAAAAAAACTGACCATATTTAGTGCTCAGAAACTCTGATCCTACTTAATTTTGTCACGTTTCCAGTGTGAACACACTACAAACTTGAAACCTGCTTAGAATTAGTGTGCAATACAGATTTCAGACATGCAGCATATTCTGCTGGTGACATTAGTATTTAACATCTTCTTTTGTAGCAGACTAACATGGAACATTTACATGTAAAATGTTGTTGCTTTAGGGTGTATTTTTCTTGATGCTTGCAGAAAATAGAGTAGTAAGAGCC
>NC_040023.1:27025054-27035201 GCF_000972845.2 Larimichthys crocea
CATATCACATTACTTACATCAATAATTGCTGCTGCACTGCTGTCCAGATGTTTGTACAGATCGTTGAGCACCTCCCTCAGTTTCTTCATGGTCTTCTTGTTTGGCTGCAGCAGCATGGCCTGAAAGTTCACTGGCAGCCCGTATCTGGAGGAACATGGTACATGAATACACTCATCAAAAATCTTTTTTAACTGCTGCCAATGGACAAGAAATGTTTATTTTATTATCAGCTGTAGAGCTTGTAGATGTGTGCATGGGTGATATAAAGACTGTATTTCTTATCACAGTACCTTAAAACAGATTCCACAAAGACCCTTAGTGCTTTGATGTGGATCCACGCAATGAAGGCTTCACTGAAGTTTACTTTCAGCCATCGTACAAGTGGGCCCTGCCGAGAAGAGATGCAGATAAGGGTTTTTTTGTTCTGGTCCTCTTACAGTCTTGCTTAAACTGTAAAATAATGTATTTTCAATCAACAAGATAAAATATGCAGTATTAAAACTAAAAAACAAAGTTATATTTCTCTTTCTGTCTGCCGGTTGCATGGTCATTTGGAGTGATTTTCTAGAAACATACTTTATAATTGTGCTTGTGTTTTAGCTTTAAAACGATCAATTCTCTGGTGTTGGAGTTAAATAAAGTGACTAAATCCTCACTGTAATCTCAGGCAGGGTTTAATGCTGCAAGTTTATCTTTAAAATGTACTAAAAATGAATCCTGTGGCTGGTCTGGATAACATAAAGAATGTTTGGCAATAATGAAACAGTTTGTGTAATAGATAATGAGTTATAGTGTGCCAAAACCACTTGTGCGGTTCCTTGACAAGATCAACAGGACTTCAACTATCCAGACAGGAACTGTATCATTAAGCAAGTTGAAGCAGAACATTCTTTCGTGATGCATCACTCACAAACTGCTTCTTCTTATCTGTG
Organism: Larimichthys crocea; assembly: GCF_000972845.2. Taxonomy (NCBI): domain Eukaryota; kingdom Metazoa; phylum Chordata; class Actinopteri; family Sciaenidae; genus Larimichthys; species Larimichthys crocea. Next base: position 27,025,987 of record NC_040023.1, read on the forward strand.
GAGAGCCGTGTCATCTCCTCCTTGTCTGCCTTCATCTCCTCCTCGTTGTACTGGAAGTCTCTCACTGTGAACCTAGAAATGAGATGTAGAGGACAGACATCAGCTTCATTTGATCACACTAGTTGGTGCTTTTAATCAGTTTGGCTTCTTTTGAAATTAGCTCATTTTCTCTTGTAGGGTGACAGTGTGAGCTCAGTTTAACAACTTACTTGTTCTCTCTGGCTTTGTGTTTGAAGTCATCGATGGCTTTCATAAATAGGGTGACACTGAACAGTCCACTGTCCTGGTCTTCAAATAGGAGACTGGAAGAAAAGACGCGTTCTTGTTAGACTGCTGTAATGACATTGATAACAAACTAATCAGCCACTAAAAGTGCATACGCTTGTTATCTGTGTTTCTCTGACAAAATAGGTTTTTATCTGACATGACTCCATCACTTACTGTGAGGATCGAGGCACCACCATCTCAGCCAGTGTTTCATATGTTTTCTGCCAGTCAGCATATGCCGGCCTGAAGGAACAAAGAAAGAGAAGATTCTAGGTTAGCATCACATTTGCATCCAGACATGCTCGCAACTTGCCACACTAGAGATGTAACACTTACTTTGGCACAACTACCAGCAGAGTGATGAGGTACTCTGAATCCAGGACAAAGTCGTCCTTCTTTACAATGTCAGCCAGGCTCCTGGTCAGCAGGCTCCCCCTGGTGGCGTACGACAGTGTTACAATAACATGGACGTGACAGAGAGAAGGTGTCTGGTGTTGACAAAGCAATTCAAAGTCGCAGTAACTCTTCAGAGCGTGCTGACATGGAATCATGGTCAGTGATCCTTTAAGCTTGACTGATCGATAAGCAGGGGAAATGTTATTTTAGAGCTACCCGGTAAAAGTAAAGAGTCAAGTGTGTGTAGTAGAGTTAAAAGTTTTAAAAAAGTTCAAATATTTTGCGAAAGCAAATTTAATGCTAGTTGAAAGGGTTGGGGAAGACATACTTCAGTCACTAAGATTTCCAAACTGTACTTTGTGTTTGTTCTGTACAGCTACATCACTTCCTGTGAAATGCAGCGTACACATGAGTTACTTACGCATTCTTCCTTTCTAAGTTCTGCAGGTTTCCCTTCAGGTTGTTATAAGCTGAAGCTCTGGTCTTCAAGTCATTGTCGATCTGGGTTACTTGCTGTGAAAAGGCAAAAAAAGAAAAAAAAAAGTGATTGAAATGATTTATGTCTCACAAATAAAATACAGAGTAACATTCCCCTTAAGACCCACTAAGTGCATAAAGGCTTGATGGGCCTAGTGAGAAACAAAATCCTCCATAGACAGTGTTAGAGCCCTACCACTACACATTAGGCTATGAAAATAAACAATATACCTAAAATTTTGACAAACATTAATGCTGAATTCACTATTTCTTCCAATCTTATATAGAGACCTACCTTTGAGATGATTTCAGAGATGTTTTTCAGTGACTGTTTGATGGGATATTTTGCCATGTCCCATTGAAATCTTGTGATGTAGGTGACAAGATCAACTGAAAAAAAGACAATCAAAGATCTGTCAGGTTAATATCTGCAATCAGATTATAGAAAGACAGATGTTGTTACACTTTTATTACAGTGACTTCAGATGATACATGCTAATTGGGACATTTTATTTGCCCAGATTCTAATATCTCCATCTCAGAACTTTTTGCCACCTCCCCAGATAATATGAATAAAATTTATTTTAATATTTCTAAAATATTCAGGACACACTGTGTTGTAACCATCACTGTACCTCCATTGGCCAGCAGGTTCTCCTGTACTTTGTCTCGACTGTCCTCCAGCACGTCAGCCATGTACTGAGCAACCTTCTTCACCACACTGTGAACAGCCAGAAGACATCAAAACACGCCATGCACAACACAAGCTGCATGCATAAATCCAGTGTAAACCGAACACTCACACGACCTCGTGCCCCAAAATGTAACACAAACATACACACACATCAAACACTTTCACACGTTCCCGTTAAGGTAATTTCCTGACAAGGCAATTTATAATATGGCTGACTTGCAGAGTTCACGATTTTTAACCACACTGTTCAGCAGCACATCAAAGCATGACTGCGTCTACAGTAGTGAAGCCAGAGAAAAGAGAGAGCCAGGTCACATCTCATGCCGAAAAAGTTCATAAGAAAGTAAATCTGCCACTTAACTTTGAGTTTAGAAAACATTTGACTGGTTTATAATGCCAAGGGAAAACAAATGAATCAGATCGAAACTGAAATAAAAACAGCTGCAATTTGGAAGGATTCAGAAGTTTGGATATTGTCTTATTTTTCCCCAGATATGTTGGACGGAAACTTCAAAAAAGGAATCAGATTAAAGACAGGCCGTAGCCAAACAAGTGAAACCGTGTTGCAAGGCTGGTCTTTCTCACAGTCTTGGAAATATCTACAGAGGAAGCAAAGCAAAGCTCGGGCAGTAATGGCTGTGTGTGAGTTTTGGATGTCAATATTTCCAAAAGACTATAAATTACACTCAAACATACTTGCGGCACATAAGTCACCGGGTATAAACATGACTAAAGAAAGAGCTGCTGGTGTGTCACCCAACTGTAAATTGCCAAGTTTAGACTGCGAGGCCCACTAGCCTCAGGGCCCCGTGAAATTCCTCATTGTCACAAAGTAAGGGAAAGGGATTAGGGGATGGTAAACCGGCTGCATCAGAGAATCAGGAGCACTGCACAGGTTAGAGATTGTTTTTAATGCCCTTTGAAAACACAGACGGATTCACCATGAATATGAGAGCCCTATACTATAAAAATGTAATCACAGAATAACAGAGCAGATATACCTTTCAACAAAGGAGTCTAATTTGGCCAGTTCATCCGACAGCCCAACCAAGACATCTAGTGTCCCCACCTGTTTATGAACACAAAAAGCAAAACATCAGCACATTATGACTTTTGACTCATCAGTCCTGAGGTCATTTTTTAAGTGAGGTCAGCAGGATCGTGTTTAAACAGTGACATCTGGGGCTCAATCCGCCTACAGTGGACATCCAGGGGGCCCTATGTGCTTAGCATGGCGCCTCTTTGTCCAGAGCCGTTCATGCATTGCTAACAATTCCAGGAGAGCGGTGCAGCCCCGTGTGGCAGTGAGGTCAGCGGGGTTACTTCACCTCCAGCACAGAGAGAGAGAGAACCCGAACCAGACGAGCTGAGCTGACCCTGTGGATGAAAACTTCACCAAACCAACATGCTGGCAACGGATCTGTGCGAAGGCTGCTTCCCATACACACAATCAGCTTATTCTTGACAGTGGATATACAGTATAAGGTGAGTGATCTCATTTTGAACATACATAGGACGACTTGAGTCCACAGATTATGTAAGTACCAGCTAAAATTTGGGACGAGCAGAGAAGAAGCCCCCTAAAATCCGTGCTAACCTTAAGGTCCGGGATGTTGAACTTGTGGTTGGCAGAGAGGTTGTTGGTACGTGTGGTGGCTCCCATCATTTTGTCCCATGTCTGCTGGCAGGTCTTCTCTCCCGGCGCAGAGATCAGCCAAAACTCAGTCATGGTTACAGCACTGCTGAAGCTAGGGGGAAAAAACTGAGAGGGGAGAGCTTTATGTAGACTTCTGTGTGCTGGGTTATAATTCAGCTCAACACTTAATGAAACACTGAGAAACACTGAGCCTGTCTTTCTTATCAGCAGTGCTGATAGAGAGGTACATTTAAATACCTCTTTAGCTCCATTTTAGCACCAGGAAGATGCTGTTGCTGCCACTGAGCGAGCTAAATGAAATGATGCTACACCAGCAGCATTCAGTACAGGCTGGCAAACCCTCATCCCCTCAGTGCTGACTGACCTTAAACAGCCATGAATACAAACATATACATATACAAACCGAGGCTGGCAGCAAAGGAGCTGGTTAAGGTCAGACACTATCCAAAAGGGATTAGCTACCGTTAGCCACTTAGCTTTGCTCACAACAACAACAACAGCACAGGTGGACATAGCTTTACAGCGTCACTCACCTGTCAATACAAAGTGTGTCCGTCGACAGTGAGAGGTACAGCTGTCAGTAGCGTTTCTACTGCTTGATATTTTTCATAGTTGCCATTGAGTACAGCTGGTGAGGTCTCCTGACAGCAGCATCAGAGTCAGCTGATCTGCCAGAGGAACCGGAAGGCCTCCGTGTGCTCCTCACTGAGACTGAGGGAGCTCAGCAGCGAGCACCGCTGGTGGACAGCGGGTACTGCAGGCAGGTATCTTTACATCGTGACTGATTGGCTGTGAGTGAGTTTGGTGCTCAGGTAACACTTCAAGGACACTTTAGTGGGGCAGATGTTTGCCAACATATGCACTATGTAATGGATATGTTTGCAAAGGTGTCAACAATTAGTCTGTGTACTCTGCTGCAAAGCAGTAGGTCAAGACTGCATGAATGTCAGAGCAAAGCTTGGTTGGCAGCCATGATAAAGAGTAATTGGGCTGACATTTCATGTTAAAAAACATATTTAAGTGAGTAAATATTTTTCCATCCTTGATATGAAATTTGGCCAAATTTCCTGAATTACAAGATGCGATAAGAACTCCACCCCAGGCTTGAACGTCGGTCAACATTCCTAGTGCATTAGAGAAGGGGACAGGCAATCTTGGATGCCAAGTCAGCAGCATTTGAGGCTTTAGAGTTACTAAATTTGGAAAAGCCGGGTCAGGTTTCCTGACTTTGGGTGTCTCCTGCACAGAATCTGAGGAAAACGCCCCCCAAAGGGACATGTTTATAGTTCAGTGGGTCTGGGGTTCATTGTTTGGGACACAATGCTTGGTCTGCCTGGAGCCAACCCTCGACATCAAACAGCAGGGTGAGCTTGCCCATGGCTGGCCAGAGGCCAGTCTGCTGGGATGTTATCAGGACACACACACACACACACACACACACACACCATAGTCTGTCAGCAGAATACGGACTACCGCTGAGTCTGGTGCGTGATCTCTTCATGTTCAATAAGAGAGAAAAGTGTTGTTTTAGAGATAAAAACAATTAGCACCGAAAGGATAAATAACTATTTACAGCTTAATCCCATCCCCTGTCATGCAAACCATTGAACAATGTGTCTTTGCATGGACTCCATAGCTATTTGAAGCCATCCATCACAGTTTCTCATGCATGTTTGACTCATAGTTGTGTTTACTGACTGAGATCTAAAAGTGTTAAAGTAATAGAATGGAACAGAAGCACTAAAATAGCTAACAAATCTTAAATTGTGGGGGTTTACTGCTGTCACCTCTCCTCTTCCTCTGTTTCTTTAGAAAACACTCCCTGATTTTTTTTTTCTACTACTAAAACAATGAAACACAACACTGGTGTTGGCTGACTTGCGTTCCAGGAATGAAGCTCTATCTAACTGCTTTGTGTACACTGTCGCACTGTGCACATCACTTGTTTAATCTTTAAACTCATGTGTTCTTAGTTCACTTGCACGACAGTGACCTACCTGCTTTGAGAAATGTGAGCATGCTCACGTCTTGGACAAGAATGTATGGTCAATGTATGGCCTATGTAGGCAAATCATTTTGAGCATTCTCCAACATGGTTTACTTGCAGAATATCTACCAAATCACAAGAAAAATCACCAGACATACACTAGCATGAAGTGTCTATATTTAGTTTAACTGATGTGGTTTTCCTGCCTGTCAGATGTACTTTTACTGTAAACCACATGTAACGATCTCAGCTACTGACAGAGTTGTGTTATGAATTTATTATTATTACTTATTTCAGCAATCTGTCTTGACAGAAAGGAAACCAGGGTGAAATGTGCATCATTTTTTAAGTTTGTGTTATTGTTTGACCATCATGGTATATCATGTGGTATCGCTCCACCACTTTTGATACTATTGTTAAAAATGACATGTCGTGGGAAAGCCCAGAGATAAGGACAGTTCCTTTTAGGTGGCATGTCGTGGAAGCAAAAAAATTGAGCCATTTTACAATTAATGTTTGGGTGTGTTGAAAAAATGACATTGAATTTTCACACAAATATCGGGTTATAGTAATTGTCAAAAAGGAAATTCAAACTATAATTGTTCTTTTATAATTCTATGTAACAAATAAATTGAGTTGAGTTGAGTTGAGTTGAGTTGAGTTGAGTTGAATTGAATTGAACTGAACTGAACTGAAATGAGTTCAGTCAAATCAAATTGAATTGAATTGTTATATTCCTGTCGCCAGTGGCTTTATATTTCCCTGCTTAACATTCAGATCAGGTTGAGGAAAAGTTTGTTTGGAGTTCCTTTTACTTTTACTTAGCAACATTCTTTGGCAAAAAAGAGCCACTGTGTGACCTAACAACACTTACAACACTGGACTCTGTTGCATAAGACCGATTCAAGGTGGTTTTAGCAAGTCACTCATGTCCATGTAATAAGTAAATGAATGATTGTCGCTCAAATACGCAGAGCTATGTCGAGTAATAGGCGCCTTATCTGATTGTTTTTGTTTGTGTATGTGGATTTTTGTTTAGAACATTAATTTTATGCTTGAAAAAACAAAATGGTAATTCATTTTGTTGAATTTTCTGTTTTACTTTCTCTTTTCCTCGTTGGAATATGTTGTTTATTCCTCTCTGACTGGAGACTGGCTCTTTCTAAGTCTGTGAGTTGATGTAATCTGTTTGCAGTGTTTGCAAATAAGAATTCCTGCTGCACAATGCATCCACTGGAGTATTTGCCCTCACAGTGGGTGGTACACATGTCTCACTGTCGCATACCCAGTGGCCGCAGTAGCTATTATGATCAAAACAATGGAAATCAAACATTGTGCTTTACTGGAAGCCACTTTAGATGCTATGTGTGATTAGACTTATATATACATAGTCTCATTTAGTGTCGGAGAAAACAGGCACAAAACACGGAACAGCTTTTGTGTTGCAGTCCAAGGAAAAGACATTGCCTCTGCCGTCCTCACAATGGACTCTAAGCAATAGTTTTATTAGTGCAACAAATGCCGCTATTGTTTATTTTTTCCCTGAGGCGTGATCAGAGCTCATCTAACACTCTGAAGAATTTCACAGAAATGTGAATTCACAACTGTTCTGGTAAACTGGTCAAAAAAACAACACTTTATGCACTATTGTGGTCAAATGTGTTTTTGGTTAACATATGTTTGCTATGGAGGAATAGGACTCTTAATGGACAATAAATGTTTCTTGTACTATAAAAAATTCAACACTATGCAGAATTTAGAAGTGAGAACATAATTGTCTTATGTGTATTCCAAGGATACATATTTTAGTTAATAAAAGACTGTATGTGGCTGTCAATCTGTTATAACTCCTGTAAAAGAGGGTTACAAAAACACTGGACTCAGGAAACAATGTGGGCCAAAGATTGCACAGATGCTGCTGAAAATGGACTTTGACTCCAGGATACAAAGACGAGTGGATCATTACAACACTGACACACTCAAAGACAAACTCCATCCACATCTTCATAGACATATTTTCCAACATTTCTAAAACAAAAATCTGCTAATGAAATTATATTAATGTAACTTGCAAATATGCATTAAACCTCTAAAATCTATGACACTGTGCAATTAAATGTATGGACATTTGAATAAGAGATTTTATCCTTGTGTCTGTGATTCTTTAGAGCAAGACGATGTCTGTATTGACATGGAGTGGGAAAAAAAATCCCCAGAGAAAACACTTCCCTTCTGTTTAGCTAACAGTAGCTGAGAGTTCCTTGGCACCCTCCTCCCCCAGTGTTGAGGAGGGAGACATGCAAATGTATCTCCTTGGAAAAAACACACAGCCCCAGACCCTGCATTTCCAGAGGCAGGCACAACTTCTCAAAGTCACAACAACAAAGGCAAAGCGACAGGATAATCCAGTTTGAGTTTGGACATGGACATGCATCCATCAACTTGTTACTCATGGGACTGATGCTTTGCAACTGTTGATGTTGGCTGCAGAGAGAGAGAGAGAGAAAAAAAGGGGGTAATTCTGCAAACTTAATTGGACAGCATTTTGTCCTTATTACTGAGCCATGGGAAACACAATGAAGACATAACACAGGTAAAACTTGTAAAAATCTAACACTGGCCTGTTTAACACATTGTATAGGTTATATTTATAACTTTAGCCAACCAAGGTGTGATTTCAGTACTGAAAATGTATTTTACTTTGTCTGGAATATTTCTGAAAAAGTCTTGAAACTGTAAGGGGAAAAGAATTTATCAGCATAGTCATCTTTATCATGTTACTACGTATTATTATTGTTATTATTATTGTTGTTGTTGTTATTATAATCATCATCATCATTATTGTTATTGTTATCATTATTATTATTATTATTGTTATATGGCTTTATATGTATTTATAGTAAGTGCTCCATATGTCATTTATTATCGTGTTTCACGGAGGTCGTTGTCTTTGGTTTTGACAGCTCTAAACTCCGCCCATGTAAAGTCTCCAATTTTCCACATTTAAGCAGAAGCACACCGGAAAATGTGTTTATATAATCTCTAATTCTTAAATCATGTTAAAAATAAACAAACATTTCCCCAAGTGTGCCTTTCCCCAAATGTGCTTTTGTTAGATCGATATTTATTTTTATTGTGTCTTTTTTTTGCACATCGGTGCTTTATATTACGCAAAAAAAACGATGTTCGTGTTGGTCGATAAGCATTTTATTTTGACATTTAACCGGATATCTGACTGTTGATTTGCTGCGGGTGACGCTGACGTCTGTCGGTCCGTCTTCGCCGCACACTCGACCTCCGCTGCCTGTCGCCTTCCGCTCGGTCGAAACAAATGATCAGCACCGAGACAGCTGCAACGGCAATAACTCGACCCCGGCCCACCATGTCCATGGCAGCTATCCTTTTCTCCTTTAGTAACCCCACCACTCTTTAAAAATTCCGCCTAAAAAGAAAAAGCGTGCTGTCCCCTCTGGTGGCTTTTCAGCAGACGTGAGTAGTTAGCTTGCCGCGTTTTTAGCTCGCCACTTAGCATGTTGTTGAATTAGCCCTAGTCTGTTGACGAGCCATGAATGCTAAGCTACAGGAGATGGACGATAAAGTCACAGTTAGTGGCGTTATTACTGAAAAATGACGATATTGATTCTTGTTGAACTGTTTATGGGTAGCTGACGCTAATATTGTATGCTAACGAGCTGTTAGGATAACCCCGGTGACTGCTATGAATATTAAGCAGCAGC
>NC_040023.1:27035242-27081158 GCF_000972845.2 Larimichthys crocea
ATATAAAGAGTGTGAAAATACAGTTTGTGTTGTGACTTAATACGACAGTGTATATGCAGTCATTCAAAACTGCTCGTCATGATTGCGTCAGTTCAGTTTATTTCACATCATGGTTAACATGGCACACACTAAACAACAGAAGATACAGTATGTGTCACATTTACAGGTCAAGTGTCATGGAGGACTGCAGCATGTGTCATGGGGTTGCCCTCCTAGTTGTTTCTCTGTCTGTGTGTGATTGATGCCTACGTGCTCTGTCCTCATTTGTCCCTTTGCAGGTGTATAACAACTATCCAGAGGATCTAGGGGCAGCTCTATACCGAGAGCCATTTGATTTCAACGCGGAGCCACCTTGGGATCCTAGCTGATAGTGGACGAGTTCATCCCAGGACTCATCCATGTGAGTGAAACAGCTGGATTTATAAAGGACGACATCGTCTCTGATTGTTTTTGACTCTTTCCATTAGTTGACACGTGTCAGAATAAAACCACGTCTGCATTTGTGTGCGTGCATGATTCAGCGGATAAGTGTCATTGTTCATTGTTGCGTTGTGACAAGTTGTTTGACTGAGACAGAGAGAATAAAGAGGGTCTATTAAACGAGCTGCATGCTCCAGATGAATCACAAACAGTCTCTAGTTATTTTAGATCGTGCATTTCACATCTATTTTCAGCACTTCTATTAAAATAACAGGACGCAGTGCTGCTGTTAGTGTTCCTCTGCCCTGATTTACAACACAAGACACGCTCATTTGCTTATAGATGGATCCTGCTAATAGTGGCCACCTTTTCTATGCAGTTTGTTGCACTTTTGTCAATATGATGTATTAACTGTGACTGTATTAACAACGTCACTCTTCCCAAAAGGGAAATGAGTGACATAGTTAATTATTTTCTAAGTTACATAAAGTCTTTTAAAGTTTTTTAAATAGTTGAGTCATCTCACAAACCTTTATCTTTTGAGTCCTGCAGAGGATTTAATAATTAAACCCTGGATATTTTTTTTATTTTTAGAAATGCAATAATTACATTTTCACAAAAAAAATTCACACGTCTCTCTCATTCTGTTCATTTCATCTTTGTCTGTGCCTTACAATGTGCAATATTTCACATATAACCGATCAATAAATATCAACATCATCACAGTACGACGTATAGTGACATTCTCAGGTACCCAGTAAAAACCGGATGACTTGTTCCTTCTCAGAAAACAACACTTCTTTGTAGTCTCATGTGGACAAATGTTGCATCAGTGTTTTGATCTTGGCTTGTACACGACTGTTAATAACTAATAACTAACTGTTTTTGGAGCAGTAGCCTTGTCACAGTACAGCTAGTTTTCTAGGAACATTGTTAGTCTCCCTTTTTACCCTCCCAAAGCTACAGTCGTGTCACATCTGATGCAGTCCAGACTAGTGCCCCTCTCTGATGTATTGTGCAACTTTATTGAAAGTAAAGTTGTGACACCAATGCCGCCAGTATTGTACCTTGTTTAATGCCATCAAAAAGAGCCTTCACGGGTCACCAGCTCAGGGATTCATGGTGATTGTTGGGAGTAATTGATGGTAAAGTAAATGAACCCTGTGCCCCAGACTCTGTGTTTTCACAGCGGCTTTTCAGAAGAATAGGCCTCCTCCACAAAGCTATCCTGCAACGTGGGGTCTGCTCTTTGCTCGGATTGGCTGCTCGCTGAAAATGACTTGTCTGATTCTCAACGCAGAGCTTTCGCTTCCAGCTACTGAATAAACTAGAAAACAGTCGGATACATTAAAGAATATGCATGATCCAAACATGATTGAATTGTTTTGCTTCTTGTACGTTTGTCTCTTGTGTTAACCTTTCTCTTTTTTTTCCTGGTACAGTTTGTTGCATAAGTCTAGGACCCCAGGGGCTCGAGAGGGAGCGAGCAAGACTACTTTGGACTAGCCACATTCTTTATGCCTGTCGGATTAGAAGAAAACGGTTGAGAGGATGAAAGGAATCACTGATGAACCACAGTACTCTGTTGGCCTTCTGGAGGGAGGCACGGCCCTCTGTGACGTGATTGACAATCACATTTATGAACAAACTCTGGTAAGGAGTCTGCAGCAACATGCACGTTTATCACGTATTCATAAGCCTGAATGTTTTTGAATTGTCTCAAAGGATGGATGTATTTTCTCTGACTGATCCGTGTGAATGTTTTCCTCTCCCAACAGTCTGAGAAGAATGCATTCTTCGTAGCAGACCTGGGAGTTATAATGAGGCAGCATGTTCGCTGGCGAACCCACATGGCCCAAATTCGACCCTACTATGCTGTCAGATGCAACAGCAGCCCAACTGTTATTGAAGTTCTTGCTGCCCTCGGCACTGGTTTCATTTGCACCAACAAGGTACTCTGTCACAAACATGTTAGATCACTGCTGTCAGTTCAGGTTTCCCCACAGAAAACACCCGTATTTTACCAGGTGCTAAAGTAGATCCACCAAGTTTTAGTACATTCATATGGGTTGAGATTGCACAACTCGTGGACACCAAGTACCTCAGTGCTGACCTTTTAATACATTGTTTTTAATAGATTTTGCAGTAAACCATGCAGGATGTGCATGATGTGATAAAATGCCTCACTGGCCCAGATACAGTTTATTAATGGAATCCTGTTCTATCTCCGTCTCTTCTGTATTTCAGTCTGAGCTGGAGCTCGTGCAGAGTCATGGTATTCCCCCTGAAGACATCATCTACAGTGGCGTTTGCAAACAAGTGTCCCAGATTAAATACGCTGCTAAGAACGGCATCGACCTCCTGGTGTGCGATAATGAAGCGGAGCTCCGCAAGATTTCTCGCTGCCACCCCAATGCCAAGTAAGTCCTTGATAAGTATTAGTCCTAGTGCCAGTCTGATCACGTGACTCACTTTAAAGCTGCTGTTTCATTTCAACATTCTCAAGTAACTGGATTAGTGTGATTGTTTACCAGTTATTGGATACCATCCACCTGATGGGATTTCACTTGAAATACTCTACGTGGTTTCCTGGCATATTAGGATTGCCAATGATAAGAGGCTTTAGGTCAAATAAAGTTTAAAATAATTTGGTCTCAGACATTTTGTGATTTAATGTTCTAGCATCTCACCTCATTCTTCCTGTGTACCAGATGTATTTAACACATCTGATTTCTTTTTTTTCCCCCCATAAACCAGTAACCAAGATCCTGTGTTATTTAATTCAGGCTGCTGCTACAGGTTTCGACAGAAGCATCCAGCCAGATCGATGAGATGAGCATGACTTTTGGCTGCTCCCTCAAGGACTGCAGGCATCTCCTGGAGAAGGCTAAGGAGTTGGGTGTGCAGGTGGTTGGAGTCAGGTGAGGCCTGCAGAAGTGTGTGTACTGTTTAATGAATACCGGTAAATGACAGCAGCTCTCTTCACTTAAAGGATGGGACTTATTGTGAAGGTCTTAAAATTTGATCATTAACCATGTCTTTTCCCCCGTCCTCTACAGGTCTCACATTTCAAGCTCCTGTGAGGATAACCAGGTGTACATTCATGCCATATCTGATGCCCGTTGTGTCTTTGATATGGGGGTGAGTAATGTTAAATATTGGTCACATTTTGCTATATCGCTGTTATATTGCACTGTTAAGTTCTGTGATTGTGTGCTTCACGTCTGTGTTCACTTTTTGTTTGGGTTGCACATTTACAAGCCTTTGTCTGCCTCAGGAGGAAATTGGCTTCAACATGAAAATCCTGGACATTGGAGGCGGCTTCAGTGGCTCTGAGACTCAGCTGGAACTGGTCAGTTTCTAATGGCTTTTTAAATTATGCTAATTAAAAGGGGCGGCGTTTAGCTCAGTTGGTAGAGCAGCCGCGGCATGTGAAAATGGCTCGGTCCTTGCTGTGGATGTCCAAGGTTTGTATCCGACCTGTGGCTCTTTCCCACATGCCATTACCCGATAGATAATATAAGATAAATTAAAAAAAGACTTTAATAATCCCACACCTGGAAAATTCAAATATATGTACCTCACTCGTACTTCATTTAAATGGCAATATCTAATATTCAAAATGTAACGTAAAAGAAATATCTCAAAGACCTACCCAGTTTTGGTCCTAGTTTTGACCGCTGCCATCTCATTTGCAGATCAATAGTGCCGTCATGTCCATGGTGGACCTGTACTTCCCTCCTTCTACTGGAGTTTCCATCATTGCGGAGCCTGGCAGCTTCTTTGTGTCCTCAGCTTTCACTCTGGCTGTGAACGTCATCTCCAAGGAGGTGGTGGCACGCGATTGCCAGGACCAAGCACACGGTCAGTGTCATGATATTCATTCGGTAAAATGTTTGGGCTGATTTACAGACAAAACAGTGAGGATTATGAAGATGCTACAAAACTGTGAGGCTGACTTTACACACTGCAGGTTGATTGCTTTTCAGTTTTATACAGTCAACAGTGTGACAAGAGTGAAAATGTAATGCAGCTGTTAGATGAAAGATGCACTATGTCAAGCTCTGACAAATAAACTCCAAGACTGTAAAATGAAAGAAAATATAAACAGTTTCCACTCTAATAGAGTTTGTCTCTCGTCTCTCTGAACAGATGATCCATCCCCGAATGATGAGCCAGAGTTCCAGTACTACATGAACGAGGGAGTGTACGGATCATTTGCCAGTAAACTCTCTGAAACACTGATCGCTGCTCCATCTGTCTACAAGGTGAGTCTCCAAGATCCTCTGTGGGTCAAGATGTAACCACATTCTTCTCAATATTTATGCACATTTATTTTTATTTATATATTTATTATTAATCAAATCTCACATCCTAATCAGGACGTGGTTACAGTTACACACTGTAGAATAACAGCAATATCAGCATGTTTAAAGCCACTCTGCTGTGACTGAGTGATAATTTGCTATATATTACAGCAAATCAGATTTGATCACTTGATAGTTGTGCTAATATTGCATTTAATTTGAGGAAAGAAAGATTTTAGTGTGCTGAATTACTAAATCAGTGATCTGTGCTCCGCGTGTTAGCAGAACACATCCCTGGACACTCCGGTGTTCAGCAGCAGTCTGTGGGGTCCGTCCGGGGATGACCTGGACCAGGTAGTGGAGCACTGTCTGTTGCCTGAGCTCAACATCGGAGACTGGCTCATGTTCACCCAAGCGGGGTCCTACAGTCTGGGTCAGCCACTCTGCACCTCCACTGACTCACCAACACCCCCTGTATACTACGTCATCTCCTCTAGAGACTGGTAAGGAGCTTAGCCACAGAGTATTTCATACATTTGCAGCGTGTTGCAAGAATCCTCAAAACTTTGTCCTTGACTCATGCTCGTTTTCCTCCACCAGGTTCGAGATGCAGGACACCGGTGTCACCCACGAGGCTTCACTGAAGAACTTCTCATTGGTCCCTTATTTCCTCAATTCCTGCCAAACAGAGGCTGCGCTGTCTGTCCCAGCTTAGAAATCATTAAACCAGGAAGACTTTTTATCTTTCCTTCACTGGTTTCCTGCTGCTAGCTTCTTCTGGCCTACATTCCACTGGGATGAACTGAACCGACTGCAGATAGTGCTTTAAATTGCTGGGACCAGCCTGAATTCATCTCACAAACCCTGATGTAAAGTATAGTACGTGATTAGACCCGGAAACCCTAAAGTAGATGTTAATTTGTATGCAACAAAATGGATGACTCCACAAAGACGGATGCGTCCTTCCCTTTGCTTTGGGCCTCCCACAGCACCACAGTTTACACTCGTACAGTAGACATATAATGATTTTAAATGATTATATTTGACAAATGTATTATCTTTATCTCCATTGCTGTTGCCAGTCTTGTAAAATAAGATATGTATCCCTGAGTGAAGCAGTGTATTTAAAGAGAAACACAGTTCTGAGATGTTAAAGGCTGCTTTGCTACAAAGTGTGTATTTATGATTTTAATTGGTTGTATAGTTTATTTAGTGTGAATTTGATTCATCATTACATTTAAATCTGTCGTCCTTCTCAGTGTTTTCAAACGGAAACTCGTTTACTCATCCGTCTGATGCAGTAAATGAAGCCGGTGTGATCCGGTGAAATCCACTTTAGTGCAGTTTGGTCTGGTGTTGGTTGGGAGGCTAACGGCTCAGTGTTCACCAGTAAGCTGGTGTTTCAGTGTTTTTCTTGAAAGTGCTGAGTAGCTTGCTTGGACCAGCAGGTAACTGCTATGCCTACAACATAGCACAGCAGGTTTATTATACAGCATGTGCTGCAGATGGTACAAGGGAAGTGTTGATGGGTAATGAATCGGCTGACGTAGAATGGGATCTTTTAAAAAAAACATTTTTAATGCTAGATCCTTTTTTTGCTATTTCTATTAAGATTTCTATTGAATTTGTTTCAAAATGTAAATGTTTTTTCAACATTTATGACTTTTGAAAGATTATTTCCTAACTGGAAGTAATGTTGCAAAGTGTATATGATATCTTTGAAGTGTCCCAATCTGTGTCTAAGGCATGATGAATTATCAGGCATTTGCCTGTTGTAAACTTGTATTTGTGCTTGTCAACATGAACAGTAATAAACACCTCATTGACTGGACTGTGAATCAGTGTCTACGCCATTATTGACAGACCAT
Source organism: Larimichthys crocea (assembly GCF_000972845.2). NCBI lineage: Eukaryota > Metazoa > Chordata > Actinopteri > Sciaenidae > Larimichthys > Larimichthys crocea. The sequence continues at coordinate 27,041,838 of NC_040023.1, forward strand.
TATTTAAATGAGCAGGGTGCCACTTGGTTCACCTGCTAGAGTGTGCACTTCATGTCCCTTTGCTGCATGCCACTCCTCTTTCAAAATAAAGCTCAAAAGGCTAAATAATATACTAAAAAATGAAATAAAATTAGCAGAGCCCTGTGGATATTGCACACACACTAAATAATTAACTATTTGAAAAAAAAAAACATTTTTATAACAAGATGAGTTCTTTCACCTGGAAATTATGATCACAGGCAAGGTGGATTTGGTTCAAGGAGTTAAATCTGACCGGGTCAAAATCATGCAAGAACTTTTGAACACTGCATGTAAAGTCAGACAAAACACTATAGTCAAATAAAAAACGTCAGAAAATACACATGCTCACGTTTAATAAAGAATTTATTTTCCCTGCAAGAAAGCAGCATTGTGCAAAAATAGTTTTTTTAACAAATAGATCCTTATATATGGCACAAAAGAACAATATTCAACATGTTTTGGTCAAATACCTCTGAAAAGTAAACATTTAGAATGCATTTGTAAAAGTAAAAGTGGTTGACAGAATAGTACCTGCAGATATATTCAGTGTAATTGCTCAGTTTAAGGCGGTGCAGTAGTCTGAAGTCCAACGCTGACTCTCATTACCGTACAATATTCAATTATAATGGAACAGCAAAGCAGTGAAGACTTTACATCATTGTCAGTTCAGCAGTGTTGTGCAGGTGGGTGTAAATCAGGCACACACACTCCTCTGTGCATTGTTTGTGACTTGGCTGCACGAAGCCTCTTATTCAATTTCACAGTTTTTACTCTCTCTCATCAAGATGCTTTTGGTGAGTGTTCTGGAAGCAGAGATGTCAGCAGACCTGGGTGACTCCTACAGTCCAGCAGGGCGCCTTCCTCGCTGCTAGGTGTCGCCGGGCGTGCTTGGCCAGGTGGTCGCTACGCATGAAGCGGCTGAGGCACATGGGACAGGCAAACTTTTTCTCTCCCGTGTGGGTGCGACGGTGGCGAGACAGCTCATCGGAGCGAGCAAATCGCCTCTCACAGCCATCCCACTTGCATTTGAAGGGTTTCTCGCCTGTTAGGAGACAAAGAGAGAAGTGTTTACACAACTATAGATCACACTGGTGCCCATATTTTGCATATGATGCTGACTTTAGCTGCTTTGTAAAATGTATCTAAAGATTCTCTGCAATTGCAATTTTCATCTCTCACCTGTATGTGTCCTCATGTGGGCCTTGAGGTGGGAGCTCTTGAAGTAGGTCTTGTTGCAGTCCTCGTGGGGACAAACATGACTACGTGTGCGGGACACCTCTGGCTGCAGTGGACTCTGTCTTTGCTCCAACAACGTGGGGCCAGGCGCAGGGGCGATGGCTGGTAGTTTGGTGCCACTAGGGGTCACTAGTGCTGGCTGGATGTAAACCGTGGGAACAGCTGGCTGAGGGACAAGGAACATCACAGGGCCTTTTGCCACCTGACCCCCAAAGAGGAAGACCTGGGCAGGAGAAGCTGCTTGGGTTTGTGTTTGTGGTAGTGCCTGTTGCTGCTGTTGTAGCTGTGTGTGCACAGCGGTGAGTGCTGAGGAGATAGGTAGTCGTTGTTGCCCCTGGCTTTCAGAGGCTGTGACAGGATTTTGCACAACAGTGGTGGAAGGAGAAGAGACAGGAAGAATCTGGCAGAAGACAGAAATTGGAGAAACCCCAGGGCCACCAGCCGGGAGAGAGGATACAGCCTGAGGTGTGTTTGATTTATCATCCAGGCCAGGACTCAGCTGGATCTGGCTGGTTTCAACCACATTTGGCAAAGTCACACTGACAGGTTGCAGTGCTGTTGCTGCATTAGAGTCACACCGTATTACGATATTCCTCTCAGAATGTCGACCATTTAGTCCGTCTTCAGAGCTCAAATCTGTTTTAGAGTCTTTTGTATGAACCTGAGTGAATCTGTCTTCCCTGGAGACAGGGTGGACGTCACAGGAGCTGCGCTGGCCATCTGACGTGTGGCGGATTACGCTGGTGCACAGGAAGCGTTGCTGTGAAGCAGCAGTGTGTGTGTGCAGACATGCCTCTTCTGTTGGCTGCCTGCTCGGACTTCCAGCTGCTGCAGGCTGATGTACAGGTGGATGGGTGGCTTCCAAGTGGGGTGGACTGTATGGCGGTGTCATACACTGAAAGGAAAATTCATTTCTTTCATTAGTTTTTTATTTACTAATTTCTCTGTTTTATTTTATATGTATGCTTGTGTATGTTTATGTATGTATATTATGAATTAGTGAATAGTGAATTCAAGTAGATGCTAGTTAATGCCATAATTCTAAAAAACTCAATAGTTTATTAGATCACTTACCAAAGGAGAGTCCTGTAGCACAGTAGTCCCAATGGGGACAGAGTCATCCTCTGAGCAGTCTGAAGATGGAGTCAAGGGTCTGGAGTGTCTGAGCTTGAAGCTGTGGGTTTTCCAGTGCTTAGTCATGGACACCAGAGCCTCCACAGCCTCCATGTCACCTGCACCCAAAGGAGCAGGCTGGAATTCACCCCGCATGTCTGAGAAGAGCTCCTCAACTCCCATGTTGCAACTCTGATAAAAGAGCAAAAGTGAATGTAAGACGATCACTATGAACGCTGTGTTCTCGCATTTGATTTTGATCACAAGTTTTTAATATGTGACATGTTCAATGCAGCATGTCAACGATTATGTAAAGACAAAAATCCTTGCTTCTTTTGATTTTTAAACTGTACAATCAAAAATCTAAAACATTTTAAAAGCCCAGCAGAGAAACTATTTCAAATAACGTAAAATGAATAAAATGAAATATTAAATATAAGAAAGACTGAAAGAAAGACTGCCACTTATTGCAGAATTTACTTGGACTAGCTACTCTCTAACTGTAAGAAGGATGTGACATCAGTGAGGAGCCACTGAGTACTGGAGGGAGCTTTAGTTAACTTGCTATCAAAATGTTCAAATCAAGCTTATTGATTTTGACATTGACCAACATATACAGAACATGTGAAGAACACGTAAAGAACGTGTGAAGGAGCAGCATGTGAAACAAGCATGAGCAGCTGCTGCTCTTCAGCACACAGAGGGCCCTTTCACCTACTTTCCTGGGGGACAAAAGAACCAACAGTCCTGCTGCTTACACAAACACACACGCAACACTTGGCAACCCCTCCCTGACCTGCCCAGCACACGCAGACACACACACACACACACACACACACACACACACACACACACACACACACACACACCACAGACATACTCTAAATAACCATCACTAGTGGAGCTGGTGCATTATGACCTATGACCTAGATTTACAGTAAGCTGTTCATAATAAGCTTTGACATTAAAAATAAAACAAACAAAAGCAACAACAGTATCCATGTTCATATATAATATAATACAGGCTATATAAAATCGTGTCCATATAATTCTGCATTATATATCACATAGAAACAGATCAAATAAATGTCATAAATGATTAAATATATGAGGCTGATGTACTTACAGCTTATGTGAGTGTGTGCGTGAAGTGCACAGGAACCAGGTTTAACTGCCGGCTAGTCGTCTGGTGTGAACACTTGAACCCAAAACTTCCCAGGTTCCCATTCATCGTTTCAAACCCGGTGGGGAAATTAGAGGCGTGGCTTAACGCCTCACCCAATGGGACGCAAAGGTGTGTTAAGCGTCGCCCAATGGGAGAGATAGTAGGTGCGTGATCGGGAGCTGACGGCACCGTGGAGGCAGCGTGGTACACAACTGCATGGGCGTGTGATAAAACATTCCCAAATACACACTCTGAGTCACCCACCCACCTCCAATACACACACACACACACACACACACACACACACGCACACACAATCACCGACTTCGATGAGTTAGTCTGAGGAAACACACACACACCCTCTATGACTAAACAATTCAAGAGGATATTGATCCTGCTAATCACTTTGGTGATGGTTATTGATTACAGATCTAATGTGATTATAATAAAGTTTGAATAGTTAACCCAATCCCCAATTAATCTTCTAGACTGTCTAATTACAAAAAATAAATCTAACATACATGCAGGACAAGCTTTCTTTTCAAGTTTGTAATTTTAAAATAATGAACGGATGAATTTGTCTCTAGATACATAATTAGCAGGTTTGGGAGTTTGGGCTGTATTATAAGATGATAAAATAGTATGCAGAACTGGCTTTCCTCACTGAGTTGCAGAGGCTACACTAATTCAGAAGCTATAGCACAGCAAAGATGATGAAACTGTTCTTACTACAGACTAGTACATCCATAGAAATCTAGTGCACACATTGGAGGGCCATAGCCTCCTCAGAAAGAGCAGCCTGCTCCATCCTGTAGAGGTGAACGAGATTAGATGTTCCCTGCAGGTCTGGAAGACGCTGCTGGATATTGTTTATTGAATGATGGATTGCATCTGCTTTTATATCTGTTCATATGTTCCTTCAGAGTTCCTTTCTTTTATAATGTTATAGTTTAGTAATAAACTTTTTTTTTTTTCTCACAGAATTCACAACCAAATGAAGGCAGACTGGTGCAAAACAATAAAACAAGTAAAAACACTACTGTAAGACCTAAAACGGAACAAAATGTGTTAAAACATGTAACACAATAGCAAGATTATCATCCATCCTCATTTAAATCCTATTTAACGCTTGAATATGTTATTATATGTTTATGTGAGAGGGTTTCCTTTTCTTCTTTTAGAACGTCTTCTGAAACTGAAACGTCTCATTTGGTAAATTTGGAAGAGGTGTGAATTGGCTCCTCACATTTTTACCTGTGTGAACATGTTCTTCTTCCTAAATGTGACTGCTGTTCCAGTTATCAGGCTTCTTGTCCTTTGTGGGGGAGGGAGGTCAGCCAAAAGGAGATGGCCCCAGGCAGGCCTGCGGATTAGGTAAGTGTCAGCTGTCTAGACCTTCCTGCACAGCACAGAGAACCCGAACAAAAGGCCGGCTGTGGACACACAATAGAGAAATATACATGCAGACACACGATGCTTTGACTGTGTCTGACACTGTGGGAAGTTCCTCAAAAGCATATCCAGGAATGAGTAGCTGATAGAGAAAAGAGTCTCAGTGCAAGAAACACAAATAAAATATTGTTATGTTGTTATTGTTTGTTTTATAAGTCAGTGTCTCCTTAAAATGTTTAATAAAGCATCTTGAACCTCTCTTAGTGACTCTTATCATAATATGTACACAATGCTATATGTACCTGTCATGGAAATTCTAGTTATCTGGTGAACAACAAAGTATGTGTTCAAAGTTGATACTGCTGAAGTGTCTATTTTTGCGCAAGAGGGAGAGCTGACACATTGAGGATACAATCAGTCTCAGTTCTCCACCGAGCATAGGGCAGTTACACTATTTATAACATGAACAGAAAGATGTACATCATCTGAGGTCAATCATCGGGCAAGCTGTGCTTCACCACAGGTCAATCATCAGGCAAACTATCAAAAGGTCAGTAATTCCCCAAAACTGCCTGCATCGCCAACAGTTCCCCTTCGAAACCGCCTGCAGCGCCCATGGTTCATGATTTTGACTGCAAGTTGCAGATCTGCAGAATCAGCTCTTTCCATGTAACAAGAACAGGTCACAATTCCACAGAATCCATTACAGTACCTTATGAATATATAATGTTTAGTATAGAGCCACGGTTCTCAAAGTGTGGGGTGTGCCCCACTGGTGGGGAATAGAGACGTGACAGAGGGAAATTTTCCTTTTTATGCCTATCTTTATCCAGACATCCCAACTCTCCCAGAAGTTTCGGGAGTCTCCCACATATTGATAGCGGCTCCCTGACGCCTGCAAATGAGATCCAATGGAAAGGATGTCTGCTTTATCGATGCTTTTCTTTAACGACAACAAAGATCATACATTCAAAACAAAACACCCCCTAGTAATCATTACTAGCCTACATGCAGTCTAAATTAAAAGAACATTAGATATATGACCCCTAGAAAAATGTAACCTGGAACCAAAGTGCCAAAATATTGATTAACGTCGGCATATTAATTATAGTGGAACAAACCTGGACGATGGAGGCAGATGGGGCTTGAAAAGTCCCCCTTGTCCAAAGTGGGGAATGACTGAAAAAGTTTGAGAACCACTGGCATAGAGCATTGTGCAGAAAAACAATAAACTGAAACAAATTTTATAAAAACAGTTAGAACAATGTTTCCATGGTGGTGAATGGTGTTGAACTACAATGAAATTATGATTTAACAGCAGCATGATAATGGCATTCTGAGAACGATTCATTGCTATAACTGGCACACACATTTACACACAGAATAAGAGTTGGTTAGAAAATATACTAAATATATTTGATATATTATTTTTTCTATATCTTGAACTTCTGTTGCTTTTTGTGCATCTTCACAAAGCCATAAGATTTGTTCATACTTCTGCATATTTGACTGATACATACATGTGATTACATTACTGCAGCACGCCAACAATTTTCCACATGACTCAATCATTTAACTCATGAGGGAGAGTAGCCTGTGGCAACAGCTCTGCAAGGAGCTTTCTAAAGTCTGAAAAGAACCATAATGATGTCCTAAAGCCAGATCTGGAATTATTGAAGCTCGACTTGGGACTAGCCTTTTCTACGGTGATTCTGACCATTCTTTTTTTAACCTGTCCCTTAACTTTACAGAGGTGTTAACACTAAATTATTCAAGTGGTGCTTTAACTTATGTACACTAATGATGGAAATCATTAAAATGTCAAATGGCTTTGGATTTTTGTTTAGATTTAAAGGTCTCAATTTAGGTTAAATTGGAATATAACATTCATAACTATGTTTTCATTAGTGTACAATCATCAGAAAATAATAATTATGTTGTTGTTTATACCTTAGAATGAGACTTGAGAGACTTGAGAATGAGACGTTGCTGGTCCTCTTCTGGCGAGTCTGCCATGCTGCACCAGCATGTTTCTACAGTAGCCCAAAATGGACAAAGTAAACACTGCCTCTAGAAAGAGCCTTTCATGTTTTTCCATGAGTTTCATCCCACGGTAGTTTCTCCTATACTCTTGAAAAGGCAACGGACTTGTAATATGCAGCCTCACTTACACACTGGTCCTTTAAAGCTGCATTACTCAATTTTCTTTGCCCACCTGGGGGCAGTACAAACAGCTAGAAACACAACACTGACATATTATCAACTTATAAAGTACATAGTTGTTTAAAAAATTGCATATTTCTTCTTCTGGCAGATACAGAGCAACAAGAGCAATTACTTGGAGTCATGTTTCTAGCAACCTCACTAATCTGAATTAAAACAATTATCTTAAATAGACTATTTAGGATAATTAAAGATAATAAAAACTACTAGTCACTAATAGTAACACCTTTCACATTTTACAAAGTTACTGAATCCGTTGTCATTATAAAAAATATTTTTAGCTTTAAACGTAAGACTTCATATTGCAGAACTATCTTTTATAGATAGAGTTTCACATAATAGTATGACCTCTGCTATAATGGTTGTGATCTAGCATGGTTCAGTCTTTTATCTGTCTCGATGGGATTATAAAGCTCCTAACACTCCAGAGCGGCCATGGCATGAAAGAACACATTTTTCATGGGTCCTGTGCCATGTTACTGGTCTTCAGCCAATCAGGTTGCCCTAGTTTAATAGGCATGATGCAATGGAGACCCAGATTCATGGTCAGTGTTAAGTAGTTACAATGGCTATGCTCTTTTAAGCAGAACTTTACGACGTCCTTGTGACATTGTGCAATGGACTAATGGATTTTGTTAGAATCTAGAGGTAGCATTGTGCCAAATGTTATAGTTATAGCCGTACAATATCAGCCAATTTTCAAGAGGTGTTAAATGGCAAGTGAGACTACGCCAACAAGGACTTAGTGTCCTCCTTTTCTGTTACAGAAATGGATGTTTGTCTCACTCCAAAAAGTAAAAGCCACTTAGACGACAGCTCATTACTTCTCCTTATTCCTCATACAGGCATGCAGGCCAGCATAATGCTCTTTAAGCTATGTTGCATCTGTGACTGAATGTTTGGACTAGAGGGTTTGTGCCAGAGGCCTGGACTGGCCTGCTGTTAACAGTCAGATTTACCCCTGCCCTAGACCTGTAAAGATATGCCACAGACAGCACTGAGAGGAGTTATTTTAAAGTCTTACTCTCCAGCCAGTGATCATGTTACTTTACTGAGAATAACTTATACTTCTGGTTGTGGCCTGACTGACAGGAGCTGGTGCTGTTCCACTGCTCTTTAAATGAATGTGGAGGATAGTTCAATATTCAAAAATCCAAGTGGTGATGGTTTAGGTTTGGCTTAGAATCCAGTTTCACAACAGTTCAAACCTCATTAAGTAGAATCACATCAATCACACGTTTTAACCATATTGAAGACCTTTATTATCAAATTAGTGTTTTCTGCATGCATTTTTTCAGTTTTTAAAGCTGTGAACCCTCCAACCTTGCTCTGATGACAGTGCAGTTTCCTGGCACTGACTCTTTGTACCCTTATTTGACAACACCAGAGGTCATTTGATAACTCAGTGCCCAATACCTAAAAATAGCTCCGGAGATTTCTGGGGTTTTGTTTGACTTGACTCTTGATAGATGGTCAAGGGTTTTTTTTGTTGTTTTTTTGCAGGGCATTGGAACTAGTTTCATGAACCTACATGCTGAACTGAGTAAATACAGAGAAAAAAATTGTTTGTCCCAGCTGGATACACAACATGTGGCACTTTTAGCAGAAAGTAAGGCCAGATTATTGACTGAAATAAACAGTTTAATTCCAATAATGATAGTGTATTGTCTATTGTCTAAGTATTGTCTATTATTTGTAACTCATATTGATGTCATTAGTTATCCTAAGAAAACGCTCACAACAATGTGTTATGTAAGTAAAAAAACAAAACAAACAAAAAAAACCCCCACAGATATATGTTGTTTAATAAAAATCTATGTGCAACATTTGTCTTGTTCTATTTAGTTAATGTCCTGATGATGTGAACTGCAGGCCTCACTACATACAAGCACAGTATAACAACCAGATCAGTCATTTTGGTTAAAATAGGTTAATTTCTTTGCTTCTGCCAAGTGGGAATGTGTGCTGCAGATGACAGATCAATAAGAAACGTAACCTGGGGCAGTGCAGATGTTCTTTCTGTATCATGCTTCATTTCAGCTCGTCTTGTCTCAAACCTCTCAGTTTCAGTTCCAGTTGTTTCTTTAATATCCTATTTTAACACAGAAATATTTCACAAATGGCCATCGTGGACAGTTACAGAGGTCTGGAGCTCTGTTTCTACAGTATGTACCTTTATATGTGCATATGCACATGTCCTCTCTAGTCTTTGTCAAATACACTGACAGGCAGTGCAGGAAAAAGATAAATGTGGTCAGTGTTAGTGTGGTTTCCTGAGACTAATTCTGATCTGATTATGAAAGGTCAACCCTGCCACCTGCTGGTGTGAAAAGATAATAGTTTTTTTTATTGGATTAGTTTGAAGATTAGACAGATTAGCTACATATCCCTTTGATTTTGATTTTCATTCAAATGTTAACTGTTTTTTATTTGCTAAACAAATGGAATGTTTTATTACCAAGCATTTAGCCAACAAGAAACTCAAAATGTACCCTGGATTATCAGTTTATTTGAGCAATGGCATGTCGTCCTTTGATCCACATATGATGATTGCCCTCTGCTCACTCATCTCTGTAATGTCTGGCAAATCCAGCACAGTTCTCTCAACCCTTTTACAGCCAGAATTAAAACTCAAACAGACTTTTGTCACATTTACAAAAGGTTAATCTTGAACCTAGATTTCTCTGTCTCCTGCCTTTTTCTTATTTCTATAACAGGGGAGCATGCTTGCACCAGTGCTGTTTAAATCATTTCCCAGATTTCATAGGGTTTAGATGATGTGGGGATATTACACACTAACAAAGTTTTCCATGGACATGAGGCCAACGTGAACAGATTCCCAGTTCTTTTCCCTTTATAGAGCTCCGATCTGAGTTGGTTCAGTTTTAAATATAATTGTAGTGCAAGAATAGCAACATTAAATTGAGGGTCCCACAAGAATCTTTTCCATTTCCAGACTGATGCTGACAATCTGCCAAGTATAACTACGTTGTTCCCTTAAGATTTAGTGACATAATGTTAAGTCTTTGTTGATCACAGAATGGTGGCTATTGTATCCTCGCTTCTTTGAGCAAAAAAAAAAAACATGCACATCACGACATTCCTCTTGTTTTAAAATGGATTCAGTATAATCTAATTGTTTATTCCATAACCACGCTGTCTGTATTCAATTGGTAGTGTAATTATTCATCTAGATCTTTTTTTGGAAAAGCCAATAAAGTTGTAATATCAAGCAGAATAAGAAATAATCGTGAGCAAATGTAACCTCCTTGGTAATTTAAAATTTAAAGAGCATTTTTTCCCAATGAACAAGCACAGGATTCAAGTAAAAAAAGGTTAAACTGATGCTTCACTGTTTCAATGTGGAATTGTGTGTGTGTATGTGTGTGTGTGTAACCACACGGTTTTCTAGTTTTTTCTTCAGTCTTGACACCCCTGAATGATCAATCACACTTGTACTTTGATATCCTATTGTCATAGCCTTCTGTATTGTGTTGTATTGTCTTGGCTTGTAAATGGGTTACCTAGCCATACTTAACCCTTTCTTTGCCCTTTTGTAGTACAGTAATGGGTCTGGAAAAATTCCGCAGATGCTCGGAAACGCAAATAAACACAGATTCGGTGGCTTGAACTGGGAGAGAGAACAAAGACTGTGGAGTGTGAAAGTGTAGTATTTTGTGATTACAGTCTCCTTGCCTTTCTTCTTGAAGCCAATCCCGTCCAATTTAACACATTTCCTGTTTGTGCTCGGGGATCCAACCAGCGGAGCGGTTGCATGTGCACTAATCAACACACAGAGAAGAAGCTTGCTAGAGTTAAGATGGCGGCATGTGGGTGAGGAGGCTGGGATCTAAACTCGAGCTTTTTCGCCATTAAACGATTCCTATGAATCCACATATACAACAGTCATCGAAAGAATAACAATTTCCACATCTTTCACACGCCTGTGTGTGTGATTTTGGACTGACCCCATGACATCTATACACTTCGTGGTTCACCCGTTGCCCGGGACCGAGGATCAGCTCAATGACAGGTATTTTTGTTGCGGCCCGTGGAAAAAGAAGATTTGAATTCAGTATTTACACGCGGGGCACGGTGAATATTATTCGAGGTTATGTTAGCGAGCGGTGTTGACATTGTCATGCGTGCGTATTGGGGTTTAAATTATTTAAATGACCCCCCCCCCCTGCTCTCTCTCTCTCTCTCTCCCTCTCTCCTGGGGTTGAAACAAGGCCCGGCATCTTGTACAATCCTCGGTTAGCCCGATGCTAAACCTAAACAGTCGGTCCAGTGATAACGTCGTTGACTGGCTGCCGTGGGGACAGCTAGCTGTCGGCTAGCAGCTTCCTCGGCTCTCCGGGAGGATTGGCTCACACTCAAAGTTGAGATAGACAATGCGGGTTGGGGGATGGGGGGAAAAGAGAGGGAAATAAAGGTCGTAAAACACCAATGTCGTTGAAAATACACGATATTTGGCGTGTGAATTCCCCACGCCGTCCTTTGACGTGTGTCGGTGTTTGTTTTGTGGGCGTCTGCGTTGATTATCACGATCAATGAAAGCGGCTAACGTCAGCTAACCGAGAGCTAGCCGCTAACGTTAGCAGGCGAAATCGCCACCACGCTCCTGACAAAGCCAAATATTTGTGTTTCGGTGTCTTTTGTTGTGTCAGGGTCTTCCTGAAAGTTTTTCATAGCGCTGTTTGCTCGCTAACATTGCCGGAAACCATCACCTAATTTGTCTGTTTTTTGTTTTTTTTTCTAATATTGCGCACCGAGATAAATATCTAAAATATGCAGCGAGGCACAGTTAGCAACACCGCATACACATTAATCCTGTTATCCTCTTCAATACGGGGACACACCGAGACTTCCAAAAAAAAAATGTGCGTGAACGATGCGGGATCTTTTCACATAATTATACAACATGATATCACTGTTAACAAATAACGGAGTGGCCACAAGCGTATATACGCACAGCTAATTCAGTTGCACACAGTATTGTTAGTAGTGACATGGTACTTGAACGCATCACAGTGCATTTAAAGGCTTTTCTTTTTTGGAAATGTCCAAACTGAAGAGATCATTAGTCAGGAGCAGTTGTAACAGGTCCAGGACATTGTGTGTGACCTGTATTTTGGCAGAACATGTGATTTATGATAAACCTATTTATATCATCCATTGAGATTGAACTGATTAATGAGCTGTTCTACTTAAAGACAAAGAGGTTGAGAAGTGTTTTTAGAATGACCTTGAGATTAAGAACTGGATATAGGCTGTGAGTGTTTTTGAACACCTCGTTTAGGTTGGTGTACATCGAACTCATGGGGGGGAACATCTTCGATGTGACTGACAGGAAATCTCTGTTTACTCTGCTGCTTACAAATCATATTGAAAGGAGCCACTCAAACATCTTGTTGGTATGGACCATGGGGTTCCTTAAAGAGGTCATGGCTGTTTCATCTCCAGGCATGCATGCCATTGCATGCTACAGTCACCATGTGCTGCTGGGAGGCCCCCTCCTCTCTCTTCCCCATGAAGGAACTTGCAGTTGTCAAAGCAGATAAGTGCTTCTGTCTGAAATATAAAAAAAAGGCTTGGTCCAGCTTGGCTCATTAAGAGTGCTCGCCTGGCATGAACATTTGGTCAGATTTCCTCAACCAAATGTCAGTGGTTTGTTTGTTTGACCTAAACGTGGTCTGCCTAGACACATTAGTTTAGCTCAGAGCAAATAGCATTCCCCTGTAGTGCGATGGATGTTCAATATGTTTTCACTGTGCTTTAGTGACTATGTTTTGAACGGCTCATTGGGGCGAGTAGACTTTGTGTTTGTGCTAGAGTGCTGCCATTTGTTTGAGTGGTCGCTTAGTGAATGACTGACCTGGACGCTTTGGTGAGTCATTTTCTCTCACCTTCATGGAGCATTTGGACCGATGCGTGTTTTAGTGTGCTTCTGTATTGTGAGGAGATTTCTGCTTTTTCCATTTTATGTGTCACTCATTCACACTTACCCCTGAGGGTGACTGATAAGATCGGGATTGCCCCGTGGCATTTGTTGACGTCCTTTCTTTTTGAGTTTGAGTCAGGTCATTCATCACAACATGTGCCTCTGCGCTTCTGTAGGTGTGTGTAATGACCATGTGTGGCAGACATAGTAGAACTATATATATATATATATTTTCAAGATGCCAGCACAGGCCAAAGCTCATAGTGGATGTATGTTTCTTGACAAGAAAAACGGGATACATAACATCTCAGTATGTAGCATCATTGGATAAGTGCAGTCCCTGGTGAAAACAGGTTACCTGACGTGTAAACCAACATTATAAAGGACATTGTTCATCTGTACTGGATTTCTTTAAGAAGGAAATGTCTAATTACCTTCTCCATTGTCTATTAAATTGCAACATCCAGGCAATTAAATTAGGCAGACTCCTTTTTAAAAGGGATTGACTGTGTTCAAAGTTACCAACACTTCTTGAATGTATAGATTTTCATTACATTAGCCCATTCAGTACTAATTCACACACTGCTAGATCGGAGTGGCAGGCTTGACGCTTGATTTTCACAATTGTAGCGAGATGTGAAGCGATATTTCAGGTGGCAGGAGGTTCTGAAGTAGATATCCTATTCATTTTCTGCATGGCAAACAATATATTACCTGCAGATGGAATACTTCAACGGAAAGGATGGATGCAAACTAATTGGGATAGATTTTATCGGCACAAAAATGAGTCAGTCATCTGGAAAAACGAAAGTCCAAAGAATTTAGCTGTTCTGAAGATCTTGAATTAAATTTTTTTTAAATTCTGGATTATCTGCTGATCAATGCGACAACCTGATTCTTAATGCAATGTGTTTAAAATATGCAAAAATTAAACAATTATAGATTTTCATGGTGCGATTATAATCAAGAACAATCCCTTTTTGACATGTCTAATGCGTTCATCCATTTCACAATATTACGGACATAAAATCACATGAACATTTTCTTTTTCTCAGGTTTAGTAAAACTGAAAACAGGAAATCGAGAACATCTCTTATGAAGATGTTATGCCTTAGAGAGTATTAGTGTAAGTCCTGTTTTGGTAATGCTCCTTTTCCTGCTGTCGGTTTATGTCACACTGAAAGCCCAGCTCTGAACTCAACGCTACTTCAATGATCGCAAGTGACAGAAACACTCACACGTTTTTAACAATCCTTATGAGTCAAATCGGTAAATTGATAGCCACTGAGGCTCGTGGGTGCCGCACATTTCGACACATCAAACGGATAAAAAAAATGAAATGGTTATAACTGATGGTCAGAGCAAAATTCTGTTGTGCAGTTTGCTACTCTACTTTCTACACTGCCATCATCAGATTAGCGCCTTGCCACTCGCTCAGAGCTGTGACCTGCGCTCTGACATCCTGTGTGCAGTCAGCTTTGGTTGACAGCTTATGACACAGATGTTCACATGTTCAGCATCAGCAGCGAGCACAATCATCTGTCACAATTGTTGGTACAAACAAAACAGTCCAAACTTTTTCTCTTTTTTTTTTTTTACCACCGTCATCTTGTCTCCAGTTCTTGTCATCAGTGGCATCATTAATATCCGACTGTAGGCTTGTTGTTTGTTGCTAATAATGTGGAACAGATGCGCCCCATCTTTGTTTGAGGATTGTTTTCCAACACAATGAGTACAAGCAGTAAAGAGATTATGCTTTATAGGATAACTTGACAAAATGCACCTAAACTGTCTGTGTCAGGAAATGATGAATCACATACATTAACTTGCAATAATTAGGTGTTAAACGGGCCTTGCTTGCATTAATATAGTCTTTATCTTCTTGCCAGGCTCCGTGAAGTCTCAGAGAAGCTCAACAAATACAGCTATAACAGGTAAGTTTGTGTCGATGTCGTAATGTTCTGCTTCTGCTTAATTTGATCATTTGTTATAAACAGGATCTTGTTCTTTATCTCGTATCTTGTCTCATTTGTCTTTGTGCTTTTCTCTTTCCTTTTCAAATGCAGTCATCCACACCTTAGTCTACTGGAGCAGGCCACCCTAAAGCAGTGTGTCGTAGGTCCAAACCATGCTGGATTTCTCCTTGAGGTAATGCTGTAACACTTTACATTCACTTCTACTTTCTGGTTATGTAGAAACTGTCAACATAGATTAAACAAGGATTTAACATGTGGCATCTTGTTTATATTCAGGACACCACCCTGATTTAGGTAATCCATTTGGAACAGGGCTTTAAACACCCAAAGGGGCATGCTGTAATTGACCTCAGTTTGTTTATGTGAGCTTTGACTGAAACGTCAGCAAACTGGTCATGCAGGTGGAAGTGTATTCGGGATGAGTGTGGAGTTAACTGTCAATTATGCATGAGCAAAGGCACACAAACAGTATGTTAATCTTAACGTCAGGTCTAATGCCGCAAGTTTTGATGTGGTTATAACATGATCTGAGATAAGTGAACAGCTATTATTTGCATATAGACTCGCTCACTTATGTGTGAAAGACAAAACACCATGAATGCTAAACACCATGAATGCTCTCTTTCAGGATGGACGTGTGTGTAGAATCAGCTTCGCTGTCCAGCCCGATCGCCTGGAGCTTAGCAAACCGGATGGCAGCGATGGGTGAGAGACTTCTTTATGATGGGCTCTGTCCCGGAAACTGTTTTAGCTTTGGCACTGAGCTGGAAAACAGATTGCTTGTGGAGATGTCTAGTACGAGACACTCTGAGCATGCTCAGGCGTACTGATGGTGGTCGCTGTGATTTGAATTCGGCACTCGTGCCCGTTTTTTGATGAGTATGACAAATTTTGGACATGGTTGCACTTCTAGAATGATTCTCTCGCTCTGCTACAAAGACTTTCATCTATCAGAAGTTAAGCGTATGTCTTCATACATCACAGTCTATTCCCAAAATGTCCTCCATCAGTCAGCCTTTGGACTGGTGGATGTTTTGGTGTTGTGCTTGTGATTAAGATTAGATTTCTTTTAGTGATTGGCACTTAAAGCTGCTTTTCAGAGAGTTTTTCCTCCTAAGTTACCAACCTTCTCAGTACACATTTGTTTTTCCAATCTAAAAATACGTCTGCCTATATTCGAATCTTTACACCTAACAACCAACAGCAAGACTGTTTGTGTAACTCTCTGAAAGCCAGATGCCTTTATGCCTGTGCAAGTGTTTGCTACTTAATAGAAACACTTTTTTTACTAGCTGCTCTGTTTTGTGTTGGCTGTGAGCATGTATATTTGGTGAATGTCTCATTGATAGTTGTCCATATATCCTGCCAGCGGAACAACATCCAACAGTGATTTCAGAGGTTTCATGGCCTCTTTAGCTGCTAAGTATGCACGTGAACCAGGCTGTAAAAAAGCGTAAAGAGTCCCTGCTCCAAACTTTTCTGCAGAACACTTTTTTTTTTGTTCCCTGCCGCAGACTGCCGCAAAAGAAGATGAGATGGTTTCAAATTTTAATAGCTTTTCAGTCAGCACCATTGTGGGCTGCTGGGAGGCCTACGGGAAAGAGTATGGCAGGTTGTCTTTGGCAAGTTTGTCAGCTTTCTGAACATGGCCTAATATCCTCTGTGACTCTGCATTGTACCCAAAGTTACATGGACTGTGTCAGCTTGTTGACTGTTGGCTGTTTTTCTGTATTGTGTAAGAATAATCTGAATCCCTGTTCCTGTATTTCATTGCCCTCCGTCACAGTATGGTACTAACATGATTGAATTATTTTGTTGACTAACTTCAGTGTCACTATAGTCAATCATATGAAACATTGGCACAAATTATTTTCCTTGCCACAGCAAAACACCATTTATACAAAATGTCTACGTAAAACACATTAATTAAGAATACTGTAGTAAACAACTTTTGGTTTAACATAGAAATAGGAGAAAGCAGTCGCAGCCCCAAAACCCCAAGAACTTTTAAAAAAAGGAAAGTCTTGAAGGCGGAACGAGTTGCAGCCAATTCTGATTCCCAAGGGTGTTGCCATGCTAGTCTCCAAAATAGCCCCTTCCATTTCATACTATAACACTCAAAGAAAATGAATCCTGAACCAAGGGGTTTAGTTTAAGAAATACCTGAGGAAAATTTAGTTTCTGTTAACCCAGGTAGTAATTAAAAAAGAAAGAAAGAAAAAAAAAAAGTCTTTTGGTCCTGTGTGGGACTTCTGTAGGTTTGTAACTCATCTCCCATCTTTTGTTTCCAGTTCAAAGTTGAGCAGTGGTTCAGGGACAGGAAGGAGCTCCAGGCCAGGCAGGACTAGTGATCCGCCCTGGTTCCTGTCTGGCTCTGACACACTTGGCAGACTGGCAGGCAACACCCTTGGGTAAGTTCTGGCAAGGTTGACAGAGACAAACAGTCCTGTGAAAGCTCAATGTTTAGAGCACAACACTGACGCTGCAGTGGGTCAGCGGTGTAATCCCCCACACAGTTCTTCCCTCTGAAGAGAGAACTTTACGATGCTGTAAAATCTATTGGCCAAATGTGTCCACCAAATGACATATATCCAGCCACATTCACTGGCTCCACTAAATTTGCAGTATGCAGTCGTTTTTTCAAGTGCTCTTGTTATTGGTGACCACTGGAGAATTGATTGAATCGACCAAAGCTGTGCTGAACTGAATAAGCTGCAGAATAAGCCTCTAAACTTGCACCCTTAAATTTAAATCGAAACAAAATGATAGTTAGATAGTTTCTCTCCTGTAAATGCTGCTGCTGCATGCTGCCCTGTCTCCGCTATCACAAAGGTCGAATCCCTTCGTATCCAGATGTGTGCGTGTTTTTGAGTCTGCTCTTGTTAGTCAGATGGTGTTTTTGGCAGTTGTATCTGACCATGGCCTTGCACTGTATGTAACAGGAGTCGCTGGAGCTCGGGCGTAAATGGAGGCAGTGGAGGAGGTGGGAGTGGAGGCGGAGCAGGAGGAGGCGGAGCAGGTGGTGGCAGCAGCGGAGGAGGAGGGAGCGGAGGCGGTGGAGGAGGCGGGGGAACGTCGGGCAGGTCGTCAACAGCAGCTCGCGATTCCCGTCGACAGACCAGGGTGATCCGCACAGGAAGAGATCGTGGCTCGGGCCTTCTAGGTAGCCAGCCTCAGCCCGTCATTCCAGCTTCTGTCATCCCTGAAGAGCTTATTACTCAGGTATAAACAACACATCTGTTATTTTCCTTACTGAAACACACATCATTGTTTATTAATGTAATCTCAATAGTGCACTCAGTAATCAGCAGTCACCACTGAGTATCAATAAAATGTGCTTTTGTGCTTTTTTCCCCAGGCCCAGGTAGTCCTTCAGGGGAAGTCCAGGAGTGTGATCATTAGGGAACTCCAGAGGACCAACCTAGATGTCAACCTCGCTGTCAACAACCTGCTGAGCCGGGACGATGAAGATGGAGATGATGGAGACGACACGGCCAGCGAGTCCTACCTCCCTGGAGGTTTGTCAAAAAAAAAAAAAGAGCTTAACAGAAAAAACTATAGCTTTTACATAAACTGATGTTAGTGTGTGTGTTTTTTATTGTGTTGAAGAAAAATACAGTATTCAAACACCACGTATTGTGATCATAATTACACTGCATTGTCATCACTGTAATAGTCTAGACAATATTTCTAACATTTGTCTTCAACCTTTCATCCTTTGTGCCTTTGTCACATGCAGAGGACCTGATGTCTCTGTTGGATGCAGACATTCACTCAGCTCACCCCAGTGTGATTATTGATGCTGATGCCATGTTCTCCGAAGACATCAGCTACTTTGGCTACCCCTCTTTTAGACGCTCCTCGCTGTCTCGCCTGGGATCCTCTAGAGGTAAGTTAACAACTCACCTTTTAACCTGGTAAAGGCAAGGCAGGGTGTTGGAGAGGCTTTGGTGACAACACTGGTGATGGCTTTTGTTTGACAGAATGGAGCTTTAATAGATTATTAAACAGAAGACAACACAGTAGACAAGTTGGAGAAGCACAGCAGAGTTTTTCTGTAGTATTTTTCCTGAGATGGATTGTATTAAAAAAAAAGACAGGTTACCTACAAGGCAGGTTACCTACAAGGCAATGTTGTTTTTGAACAAAAAAGACATCGGTAGGGCGGATGTGGAAAAAAAACAATTGAGCTGAGGGACAGGTTTTACATAAACATAAGCATAAAAAGAAATGGGGTTAGCTTTTTTTGCCGGGGAAATTTTCTCTTCAGTCTGTTTAACTTGATTTGTGATATGGGTGTTTGGTGTTCCAGGCTATAAATGTTTGGTGGTGTTTGCTGCATGGCTATAGTATATACTGTGAGCTCTCTGAGAAAGGCCCGCTAGGCCCACCTGTCTTAACAGGGACCCTTCAAGGCAGTATATTCTAAAAACCTTCCTAGCCCACTTTTAGTCCATATGCATGCTTTCTCTCTGTCTATTTACTTCCTCTGCTCCCTCGCATTTTAACATATGAGCGCGCAAACTGACTCACCCACACAGTTTAATTTAGACTCCCACTCAATCTTCAGTACTGCCATTTTGATTTGCATTACAGTGATTCTAAAGAATCTATCTTTCTCTCTCTATTCTTAAAACTATGTTGACGGGTCTTTCCCAGAGAGTGGCTTACTTCTATCCCACTGGTGTGACCTTATTGCATACCAGTTCTCCTTCTTCCCCTAGAGCGCGACTCAGAGCTGTTGCGTGAGCGTGAGTCTGTATTGAGGTTACGTGAGCGCCGGTGGCTGGATGGGGCTTCGTTCGACACAGAGCGAGGCTCCACCAGCCGTGAGGGCGAGCCAAGCTTGGACAAGAAGAGCATCCCTGTCCAGAGCCCTGTCTCCTTAGGAGAGGAGCTCCAGTGGTGGCCTGATAAGGTAGGAGGAGCACAAACAGAGCTGCTGATTTAATGTTTTAACCATGGCTATGACATTGGAGCTTTGGTTTATTCTATTTCTTTTTGATCAGTTCTCCAGATGTCTCTACAAGTTGATTGGAGCAAATCTAGTCTATTGGATATTTGCTTTTAGTGACATTTACTGAGAGCTCCTTTTCTTTCCAGGATGGTGTGAAGTTTGTGAGCATTGGAGCCATGTTCTCAGAGCTGGTGGCTGTCAGCTCCAAAGGAGAACTTTATCAGTGGAAGTGGAGCGAACCTGAACCCTATAGGAATGCACAGGTGGAGAATTCAACCTATGTGAATGAAATTACAAATTATTACAACCATATATACATTTCCCCACTGAAACAACATTGTCCTGTCTGTTATTGAGCATGCTTAACGCACTGGTAGTTTACTGGTGTTGGAGAGCAGATGTCACTGACTGTTCTGTCATTTGTGTCATCAGAATCCTTCCATTCATCACCCACGTGTATCCTTCCTGGGCCTGGCCAATGAGAAGATTACCTTATTGTCTGCCAATAGCATCCGAGCCACTGTAGCTACAGAGACAAACAAGGTAGATTGTGATTGAATAAATTTGATGTTTTATTAATCAGCCATCCTAACATGACATTTGTTTAACGAATTGGTCATTAACTTTTCTTTTGGTGTGTGTGTGTGTGTGTGTGTGTGTGTGTGTGTGTGTGTGTGTGTGTGTGTGTGTGTGGTACAGGTGGCAACCTGGGTGGATGACACACTGAGCACAGTGGCCTCTAAGCTGGAGCACAGCGCTCAGGCTTTCCCTGAGCTGCAGGGGGAACGCATGGTGTCACTGCACTGCTGCGCTCTCTACACGTGTGCACAGCTGGAGAATAGCCTCTACTGGTGGTGAGAAGAAAGTGTTTCTCATGAAATTATAATTGTCTGTTTTTAACAATAACATTAGCTTCCAAATGTCACCATAACACTGTCATCATGCTAAGTATAATAGTTCATCAAAGTCATATGCAAAACAATAGGTTATTATTACCATCACAGTGTTATTGGGTGAGACAGAATCTGTCATAATGTTTATAAAGTGCTCTAATGGTTGCTTATATTGTGTCCATATTTATACAGACTTTTAGGCAGTATTCAGATAGTATTTTAAATTTTTTTTTTATAAATGTCGCCTAACCAGAAGAATTGACACCATATTTAATATAACTCAAATGCATGTTCCACCAAGCAGCCCTCACTTTAAAGGTTTGAAGATTCAGCTGTCTTTTCCTGCTGTCTTCAGCAGAAATACACAATGGGGACCCGTAGCAAGCAATGTGAAACCTCTTTAAGACGTGACATTTAGAAAGGGGTACAAAAAGTGATGTCTTTGTCAGTTCAAAATGAGAACGCTATATGTCAAGGGAAGGTATGAATGTCTGTGAAGTTTTGAAACTTCACCGCTTGCATCTGTCTGCAGGGGCGTTGTGCCTTTCAGTCAACGGAAGAAGATGCTTGAAAAGGCCAGAGCCAAGAACAAAAAGCCAAAGTCCAGCGCTGGCATCTCCTCAATACCCAACATCACCGTGGGAACACAGGTAAGATTTGTTCATGTTTTAACTGTGTCAGAATGTCGTGGTATCATGTATGACGGGTGGACAAAGCTGCTCTTTTAATATTTTCTTCAAGAATCGTGCATGCTCAATACAGGCCTTGCAGTTTGTGTAAATCAATCAGTTCATCATTTTCTTCCTTAGGTGTGCTTGAGGAATAACCCCCTCTACCATGCCGGTGCAGTGGCCTTTTCTGTTAGTGCTGGGATTCCCAAAGTGGGCGTCCTGTTGGAGTCCGTCTGGAACATGAATGACAGTTGCAGGTTCCAGCTGCGCTCACCAGAGAGCCTCAAGAACATGGAGAAGACCACTAAGACCCAGGAAATCAAGTCAGTTGCACCTGATGTTGAAAAAAGTTGTAGATCTGAATAGCACAGCCCACTTAAAACCAAAATTAGAAGACATGCACTTCAATCTCTGGAGTGTAGCTTTGTGAGAAATCCAAAACCTAAAATTCATCAAACTATTTTGGTCTGACCTCACAGGACAGAAAGCAAGCCAGAGCTGGTGAAGACTGAGATGGGTCCGCCTCCCTCCCCAGCGTCCACCTGCAGTGATACCTCTTCTATTGCTAGCAGTGCTTCACTGCCCTACAGTATGTCAGCTTCTTTCTCTCTCACTGTTTCTCCCCCTTAACCTCTAGCTCTCTCAACACTCAAGTCCTGACTTTGCTCTCTATCTCTCAGGCACAGAACCAATTTCTTCCTCACTCTGCACTCTCATTAGTCCTTTGACTTTGAAACAGATGGTGCACAGGCTTTTATCAGCAAGTTTCTTTCCCCTGCCCGTTTTCCTGTGAAGGAAGTATGGTCAGCTCACAGTATATAACTGTGGTATATATGGTTGCTTCCTTATCATATGAACCATATGGCTAGCTGTGTTGATAATTAATTTTCCTTAGTCCACATTAAAGTTTATATCACCTGGTCAGCAGTATAATTCTACTTTCCTAATCAGGATTTACAATGTAAACAGCAATAAAGTAAATATTCTGTTCACTAAAAGTTACTATGTCCTGCTGTTGCAGAGCGAAGGCGTTCTACCCCAGCTCCCAAAGAGGAGGAGAAGGTGAACGAGGAGCAGTGGCCTCTCAGAGAGGTGGTGTTTGTGGAGGATGTTAAAAATGTTCCTGTGGGAAAGGTGGGTGCATCTGAAATGTTTCAAAGTTTGCAAATATAGTTAATGTTTTGGAATAATACCCTAGATAGATCCTGCTGTCAGTCTGTGTTGTAAAGTCTCGGTTTCACAACTCCTTGCCTTCATATTCCGTTCTAGGTGCTTAAAGTGGATGGCGCATATGTTGCAGTGAAGTTTCCAGGGACATCAAGCAGCATGAGCAACCAGAGTGCTGCCGCTCCCACTGACTCTGACCCATCATCACTGTTACAAGACTGTAGACTCCTCAGAATAGATGAGCTGCAGGTACGGACATGAACTGATCCAATGTTGCTTGCCTTTGTCTCAGTATATGGAGTTCAGATTTAATGTGTTTGTGCAGGTGAGCGTCTCTCCTCCTGACCACATTGATTTACTTTTTGTCTCCTTGAATTTGTTTCTGACAGGTGGTCAAAACTGGCGGGACTCCTAAAGTACCCGATTGTTTTCAGCGCACACCTAAAAAGCTCTGTATCCCAGAAAAAGCAGAGATTCTGGCTGTGAATGTTGACTCCAAAGGTAGGTCTTTGTTTCTAGATGACACTGTATACTTTATATACATCATCATTAATTAAATGTCTATAGATTTATATTTCCGTGGTTTAAGCAACTCTCTGTCTTTCAGGAGTCCATGCCGTGCTGAAAACCGGTAACTGGGTAAGGTACTGTATCTTTGACCTGGCCACGGGCAAAGCTGAACAAGAGAATAACTTCCCCACTAGCAACCTGGCCTTTCTGGGGCAGAGTGAGCGCAATGTTGCCATCTTCACTGCAGGACAGGTGTGATAATCTCCAAATTTAGCTACATGTTTTTACAGCTTTACAGGGCACGTTGTAGAGAGCCTTACTTTACACAAATCTTAAATGTTGTAATTATCCCCCCCCAGGAATCTCCCATCATCCTCCGAGATGGAAATGGCACAATCTACCCTATGGCCAAAGACTGCATGGGTGGAATTCGAGATCCTGACTGGTTGGACCTGCCACCTATAAACAGCCTGGGAATGGGGGTGCACTCTCTGGCCAATCTCCCCTCCAACTCCACAATTAAGAAGAAAGCTGCTATTATTATCATGGCTGTCGAGGTAAACATGGCGTTATACTTTACAATGTAATGAACAAATGAATGTTTAGTGTTAATCCGAGCCCTTCTCACATACGTTTACCTTGCAAAAGCATGTTTCCACCCATCAGTACGCCAGCATCAGTACTCACTCTGCCTCTTTGTGTCTTTCAGAAACAGACACTGATGCAGCATGTCCTGCGCTGTGACTACGAGGCATGTCGGCAGTACCTGGTGAACCTCGAGCAGGCTTTCCTGTTGGATCAGGGTAGCCAGGCTCTTGGAGCGCTGCTGGATCATCGCTGTGATGGAAACCGCAACATCCTTCATGCTGCCGTCTCCGTCTGCTTCCCTGTTAGTAACAAGGAGACCAAAGAAGAAGAAGGTAAGCTGGCTTTTTTTGGATGCAATTTGTCAGGATGTCCCTGAGAGCTAGATATAACGTTGACATCATGATAAATGGTTGTAATATTGGATTAAAAAAAAGTTTGCTCATCTGTAACAATTTAATTGCCTGTTTCCCGAAGAGACTCTTCTACGTGCTAAGTGATCATGTTGATTCATTTCAGAAGCTGAAAGGTCTGAGAGAAACACATTTGCAGAGCGTCTGTCGGCTGTGGAGGCGATTGCCAATGCCATCTCTGTGGTTTCAAGCAACAGTTCTGGGAATAGGACTGGCTCCTCCAGTAGCAGAGGGTAAATAACTAGTTATACTACACTACACTACAAGTGTCATTTGAAGTAGACTGCCTGTTTTCAGTGAAAAAGTTCTTCAGTCATCAGCCACACTGTTGATGAATTTCATTTCTTTTTATTGTTTGTGTTGTCACCAGGCTTCGTCTGAGAGAGATGATGCGGAGGTCTCTCAGAGCAGCAGGCCTCGGCCGTCATGAGTCAGGCCCATCATCCAGCGACCACCAGGATCCTGTATCACCACCCATTGCCCCACCTAGTTGGGTCCCTGACCCACCACCTATGGACCCCGGTAAGTGCATCTTTACAAAAATGTATAGTCAGAATTATCTCTGTCGGCTTTTGAGTCTGTTCAGACCGACAACGTCACTGTGACAAAAAGATACAAATGTGACAAATGTTTTGGTGCAGTGGAGGAGTAGCTACATCCGAGCTAAAACCTTTAAACTTTGTGTTTATTTGACATTTACCTTGTAAACAACAAGCCAGAGGACATAAAGGATTACAATCCTGACTCAGAGGAGTACAAACTGTCATGCTGTTTGTTTTTCCATTTTCTCACTGAAACCTTGTAACAGCCCACCCACACCAGGGCAACTTCTTGAGTTTTGCCACAGTTGTCAGTCTGAAGGCGGTCTTCTGTATTTGGAAGTCTTTGCAATCATCAATTTAACCATCTCTTCTTTTTTTTTTTAAGATTATTTCTTTGGCCTTTTATGCCTTTAATGATAGGACAGCTGAAGATAGACAGGAAGCAGGGGGCAGAGAGAGGGGGAGTGACATGCAGTAAAGGGCCGTCCAATGCGGGATTCAAACCAGGGCCAGCTGCAGCGAGGACTGTAGCCTCCACACACGGGGCGGCTACTTAACCCACTACGCTACCGACCACCCCAATTTAACTGTCTCTTCTTGCCGCAGTGAATTAATCTACAACTTTGCGGTGACGTGTCTCTAAACTTCAGTGTAATTCGCACTCTTAGTAATATTGCAGGACTGTGTTTTTATTTCATCAACAGACGGTGACATTGACTTCATTCTTGCACCAGCCGTGGGTTCACTCACCACTGCCTCCACTGGGACCAGCCAGGGACCCAGCACCTCCACCATACCAGGTACAGATTATAACATTATCTTGTTCTTGTTATAGTGTGTTTTAGCAGTTATCATACCAAAGTTTCAACATACTTGTGTCTTGTATATTTAAACTATGGTCAAGCGTTTATCAAATGACCTGTCCTTCCTACATGTGTAGGGCCATCCACTGAGTCATCTGTGGTTGAATCTAAAGACAGGAAGGCCAACGCCCACCTCATCCTAAAACTGATGTGTGACAGTGTTGTTCTGAGGCCACACCTACGGGAGCTCCTCTCTGCCAAGTATGATTCTTTTTATTTTCCATGTGATCGTTCTCAAAAATGCTTACTGTACACAAAATGATGCATTTTCTTGCACGTTAGTTTGATTTAATGCAATATGATTTATCTGCTGTCCTGTTATTTGCCTATCTGTCCATCTAAAGTGCTCATGTATATTGTTGTTTGACAGGGACGCCCGTGGAATGACCCCGTTCATGCTGGCAGTCAGTGGGAGAGCTTACCCAGCAGCCATCACTGTGCTGGAGGCTGCTCAGAAAATGGCCAAGGGTGAGTTAATAAATCATCTTTGTGCTTACTGTTGTAAACTGATCTGTCATTTGAAGGGAGGCTGTTATGTTTGCAAATCTCTACTTAAATGCCAGCTCTGCCTGCCTCGTGCTTGTCGTAATGTGTTCCTGACACAAAGAGAATGGTGAAAGAAATGAGGTCTGTGTGACTGACGAGCCAACACCTCTGTGAATAAATTCTCAGAAATCGGCATACTTTTTGAGAATCTGATGTCATTTTAAGTGGTTAGGTAATAGCTGGAACATTGTAGGATATTCATGAGTTATGTGAATCCTGACCTATTTTGCTGCCCTGCTTTTAGCAGCTAACTACATGCTGTAAGTTGGCATTCCTCAGTTTCCATATTTTCCCTTTTCGTTCTGTAACACAGTGGGTGACCCGGGCATTGCAGAGAAGGAGGATGCCGATTCTGTGTTCATGGAAATGATTTGCCCCTCGGGGACCAACCCAGACGATTCGCCCCTCTATGTTCTCTGCTGCAACGACACCTGCAGTTTCACTTGGACGGGGGCTGAGCACATTAACCAGGTCAGCCCTAGAGGGTGAAAATTACACTGAAATATAGAGGAGAAGCACTCTCCATCAGAAAAAAGTGTCACACTGAAGCAATCATCTGTGTGTATTAAAGATGAAATAATGAAATGATTTGAATGACTTTGTATTCAGGATATCTTTGAGTGTCGGACGTGTGGTCTGCTCGAATCTCTCTGCTGCTGCACTGAGTGTGCAAGGGTGTGTCACAAAGGACATGACTGCAAGTAAGTCCCAGTTTGAAAGGCTTCAGTCTTTTCTAGTAATGCTTTTCATCAGCTCTATTTCACGCACTGCGATGTGTACGATCATAACTTTGCTCCTGGTCTTTTTCCAGACTGAAAAGGACTTCCCCCACAGCATACTGTGACTGTTGGGAGAAATGTAAGTGTAAAACGTTGATCGCCGGCCAGAAGGCTGCTCGCCTTGATCTGCTATACAGGTTACTCACAACCACTAACCTGGTCACCACACCAAACAGCAGGTAAGACTCCTTTGTCCTCTGAACAGGCCTGTACCATCTGCACTTCTCACAGATTACTGTTCTTTTGCATTCAAGGTTGAATCTGTTTAACTATTACGTGGGCATACCGCTATGCCAGTGATTAAGTATTGACATATCTGACTTTTTTTGTTTTTGTTGTGTTTCCATCTGCAGGGGAGAGCATATATTACTGTTCCTGGTGCAGACTGTTGCCAGGCAGAGTGTTGAACACTGTCAGTACAGGCCACCTCGCATCAGAGAAGACAGGAACCGCAAAGCTGCTAATGCAGAAGGTAGGTTCAGGATCATTCTCACATATTACACACACACACTGTTAACCATCAGTGGAGAATCAGACATAATTTATACACTTTTTTTTTACAGCCGTGTCTGCCACTGTGGTCCAGGCTGCCTGTTTTTAATAGATTATTTCTTTGAGGCATCTGGTGTATAAACCCAGTATTCTCCTTTCTTCTCTCTCAGACTCTGATATGCCAGACCATGACCTAGAACCTCCACGCTTCGCTCAGCTGGCTCTGGAGAGGGTCCTGCAGGACTGGAACGCCCTCAAGTCTATGATCATGTTTGGTTCTCAGGAGAATAAAGACCCGTGAGTATCACAGGAAAACGGCACTCACAGTAAAGACTGCACTTAGTACAGTAATAATGTCCTGATTTATGTGGATTGTCCATTTACCTCAGTGTGCGCCGCTGTTTTTCTGCTTTTCATGCATCAAGCTAATAAACCAGTTGCTATTGGTGTTGACACTGACTGAACTTAACTTGGATTTGTCATCATCCAAATGTAACTATGATGTAGTTACTGCTGCACCTTAAACTTTGTGTAATTTCTATCACTTCCATGCTGTGTCATATATGTGTGCTCTGTAACAATATTGAGTCCTGTATTTTTCTGTATGTCCTAGACTTAGTGCCAGCAGCCGAATTGCCCACCTCCTGCCAGAAGAGCAGGTCTACTTGAATCAGCAGAGTGGCACCATTCGACTTGACTGTTTCACCCACTGCCTCATTGTCAAGTGTGCTCCTGACATCACTGTAAGTTTTGCTCTCAGGAACAAAAACATTGCTTTCTTCCTCAGTGTACATACAATGTTAAACCAAATCTGAGTAATTCCTAGGAAGGAATACACAGGAAAACATGATGCCACCTGAAATATGTATATATAGCATTTGTCATGCATTTTCTTCTATTTTATTGCTGTTGACACATCTTTGCACTTTTTTTTGTTCTCCTGTATTAGTTCATAGACACATTACTTGGTACACTAGTAAAGGAGCTCCAGAACAAATACACTCCTGGCCGAAGAGAGGAGGCGATCAATGTCACCAGGAGGTTCCTCCGCTCTGTAGCCAGGGTGTTTGTCATCCTCAGCGTGGAGATGGCTTCATCCAAGAAGAAAAAGTAAGAACACACAGCAGTTAATTAGAAATGATTTGTAATTTGCGTGATGAACGAACCAGCTCCATTCTAACACATATCCAGGCTGCACATTTAACGTGGCCTTTTGAATACAAATTTTAATTCTGTCTTTTCACATTTTCCCCTCACATAGCAACTTCATCCCTCAGCCCATCGGGAAATGTCGGCGTGTTTTCCAAGCTCTGTTGCCCTACGCGGTGGAGGAGCTGTGTAACGTAGCAGAGTCTTTGATTGTTCCGGTGCGAATGGGCATAGCAAGACCTACTGCTCCTTTCACCTTGGCCAGCACCAGTATCGACGCCGTTCAGGGCAGCGAGGAGCTCTTCTCCGTTGAACCGCTGCCTCCGAGGCCTTCACCCGACCAGTCCAGCAGGTCAGTTAGTTTGAGTGTCTTTTTATTGGATTTTTTTTTTTTGGCATTTTATTTTCACTGTGTTGAAAACTGTGCTTATATTCTATCAGCTAGTTGGGTCGGAGCCCCATGTTAATGTACCAAAGTCAAAGTTTTCAAATCATCCACTAAATCTTAACTTGGAGAGAAGAAAATGAAAGGAAAACAAAGATGGTTGATCTTCAGCAGATAATACAGATAATGACTTTGTGTTCTGGGCTTCATGTTTCTTCCAGCTCCAGCCAGACAGCTGCCTCTTATATCATCAGGAACCCCCAGCCTCGGCGCAGCAGCCAGTCTCAGCCTGTCAGAGGAAGAGATGAGGAGCAGGATGACATTGTATCAGCAGATGTGGAAGAGGTGGGGTGCCTCATTATAAAATCATTAAGGCCATAATGAACTTTGCATGCAAGTGAATCCGGGCATATTGGCGACTAGTTTCAAAGAACGCCAGAGCCTACACGGTTATTTACACTGGAGAATTTTGCTGGAATATTTTCAATATTTTTAATTTAGTTTATTCCTGAGAATTGGAACAGCTCTGTCCAAGTTTTCTCTCTTAGCATCAGTTGTGTTTGTCTCTTAGGTTGAAGTTGTAGAGGGAGTAGCAGGTGAGGAAGACCATCATGACGACCAGGAGGAGCAGGGAGAGGAAAATGCAGAGGCGGAAGGACAGCACGACGAGCACGATGAGGACGGTGAGACACGCACTCGTACTTTTTATAGCAACGCGAGGGCGTCAATGACACTGAAGGTGTTTGTAATTAGTTTTTGTGAATAATTCCTTGAATCTGAAACTCTGGCTTACATCTGTCTGCGTCGCATGTCTGTGTTCAGGAAGTGACATGGAGCTGGATCTGCTGGCTGCAGCCGAGACAGAGAGTGACAGCGAAAGCAACCACAGTAATCAGGACAACGCGAGTGGCCGCAGGAGTGTCGTCACGGCAGCCACCGCTGGCTCTGAAGCAGGTTGGTCAGCAGCTGTTTTAAATCTTTGAGTTTAGATTTAATTTTAGATTTCCTTTTTAAATCCTGTTACTTCATAAACGTTCTCCTCAGTTTCTAAGT
Organism: Larimichthys crocea; assembly: GCF_000972845.2. Lineage (NCBI taxonomy): Eukaryota > Metazoa > Chordata > Actinopteri > Sciaenidae > Larimichthys > Larimichthys crocea. The sequence continues at coordinate 27,071,913 of NC_040023.1, forward strand.
ACTGTTCCTTTTTTTTGAGTTTTTTCTCTGTGGAAATGCGGTCACCTGTTTTCATCGACCTCCTTTAAACTGAATCCTTTCCAAATTTTTACTAAATAGAAGTTGCTTTTCTGCTCTGTGGTGTATTTTTTTTTTATCTTGAATTACAGACTAATTCAGTCCTCACAAAGTCATTAGTGCTTGACAGTAAGCATTTCTGATTGTGGGGATTTATGTTTGGAGAGCTAATGATACAGCAGACAAAATGGTCCCTGGCTGAATACCCGATGTATTTCATTTGCAGGCAGTAGGGTGTCCTTGGCATTTCCTATTTTTGGTAGGAGCTCCTCTTTACTTCAATGCATATACAGATGTCAGGGCAAGAGTGAATTTGCAAAGTGCATACACAGTTTCCTGCTGAGAGTTCCTTCAGTTCGTCCCTTTCTCACATTTCACTGTTACCGTGTCTGTCATTTTTAACCAATACTGTCCCTCATCACAGTCAGTGTAGTCTTGTTCTTCACCCAAATAACAAACTAATCAACTTGTAGCTTTTCCAAATGGTGTGGTGTTTTTACTCCTTGGTCATCTAAAATGTTGTTTTTTTTCTTACTAATGATGTTGTTTCATTTCCATGTAGAATATTCAGTACAATTGAGGCATTTGCTGTTCTTTCTCTTTAATGACATTTCCAATAATTAAAAGAAATTAAAAGAAGTCATGTTATTTAGCACAAGTTGATCAACAGAGAGTGCAGCTGTTGTTTTGACTTGTTTTCACCATCATATTAGTGTTGTTTGGCCTTGTAGTGGTGTGATTCACTAACCCGCACTTCTGCTTGGATAAATCTGATGTGAAAGACAAAGAAAGGGACGTGAGATGAAAACACAAGCCATTAAACGCGTCTCCTTTTATCTTCTTTCCTCACCCCTTATCGTCCTCTTCCTCTCTGAAGGTGCCAGCAGTGTCCCTGCCTTCTTTTCAGAGGATGACTCCCAGTCCAATGACTCCAGTGACTCAGACAGCAGCAGCAGCCAGAGCGACGACGTTGACCAGGAGACGTTCCTGTTGGATGAACCGCTGGAGCGGACGACCAGCGCTTCCCATGCCAACAGTGCAGCCCAGGCCCCTCGCTCCATGCAGTGGGCTGTTAGAAACACCCCCAGCCAGAGGGCCACAGGAAGCGCTCCCTCCAGCTCCTCAACACCAGCTGGTCAGTGGAGCGTTTGTCTGTTTTCCAGTGTTTTTGGTTCCTGATGACAGTCACAAAGACAGTGTATATAATTCTACCTGTTATCTTTGTCTTTTTTTGTCACAGCAAGCTCCACAGGCCTGATATACATCGACCCTACCAACCTGCGTCGCTCCAGCGCTATCAGCTCCAGTGCTGCTGCAGCAGCGGCGGCTCTGGAGGCCAGCAACTCGAGCAGCTATCTGACATCTGCCAGCAGTCTGGCCCGGGCCTACAGCATTGTCATCAGGCAGATCTCAGACCTCATGAGTCTGATTCCCAAGTACAACCATCTAGTGTACTCACAGTACCCTGCTGCTGTGAAGCTCACCTACCAGGATGCAGTCAACCTGCAGGTAAGATGAGCTGCTGGATTCTGAACGGATAAACAATATTTTCCTTTAAATAATTACTCAACAAACACGCTTAGAAAAAATGAGTTAAATGTTTGTCATGTGTTGAACCAGAACTATGTCGAAGAAAAGCTGATTCCCACCTGGAACTGGATGGTGTCCATCATGGATTCCACCGAGGCTCAGCTGCGATATGGCTCGGCCCTGTCATCGGCTGGAGACCCGGGTCACCCCAGTCACCCACTACACGCTTCTCAGCACTCAGCTCGCAGGGAACGCATGACAGCTCGGGAGGAGGCCAGCCTCCGCACCCTGGAAGGACGCAGGTAAAACAAAATGCACTCATGAACCCAGTTTTTCACATGTATTGGTCCGATCAGTTGATAACTGTCAGGTGATAATTAGTGTTGACGAACACCTCCTACATTCGACTTTTTTAGCTTGTGTTTGTTTTTATCTGTTGGAGGTCTGTGTAGATGTGTGTAGAAGGGGTGAAATGAGCCTCATGGGTGCTCTTTAATCAGGAATGCCAGTAGCCTTGAAGCCTCTGCCGATAGCTGTGGCAACCTACATGCATGCACAAAATATTTTGGTCCACACTGGTAACTCCATATCTGTACATTGCTTTATCATTAAGGTTTGTGATGTTCTCATTCCTTTGTATTTGTTTCAGGAGAGCAGCTACCTTGCTGACAGCTCGCCAGGGCATGATGTCGGCACGGGGCGACTTCCTGAACTACGCCTTGTCACTGATGCGCTCGCACAATGACGAGCACTCTGATGTGCTTCCTGTGCTTGACGTGTGCTCACTGAAACATGTGGCCTACGTTTTCCAGGCGCTTATCTACTGGATTAAGGCCATGAACCAGCAGACCACTTTGGACACCCCACAGATGGACAGAAAGAGGTGAATGCTGCTCTTATATGCAAACAGCATCGTGGAAAGAGCGAAAATGGTCTTGAATCTGTCTCCCTGAACAGCTGAATTGTCTGCATATTTTTGCAAATGATGGCCACAGGAACAAATCCTGGTTTCATATTTCTTATCCACTTTCACTCTTATTTACAGGAATCGGGAGATTTTGGAACTGGGTTTGGACAATGAGGATTCTGAACACGAGAACGATGAAGACACCAATCAAAGTAAGCCAGATAACTTACATTTAATAGTAGTCAATATGCCTTCAATATGAAAGTGTGTGCTGACAGTGAATGTGTGTCTGCTTTATTTCAGGTTCAACTCTGCAGGACAAGGATGAGGACCCAGTTCCAGCTGAAACGGGTCAGAACCACCCCTTCTTCCGGCGCTCCGACTCCATGACCTTCCTGGGCTGCATCCCACCCAACCCCTTCGACGTTCCCCTGGCTGAGGCCATTCCACTGGCAGACCAGCCCCACCTCCTGCAGGTCAGAACTGCTGCCCACCTACACGTCAAATAACAAGCAGTCTGGAAAAAAACGATCGATTTGAGGTTGAAATTGAGTTCAGTCTGTACACTGTCTGCCTTTAAGTCTGCAGAGCATACTTTGCAGTAAACAGCTTGACATATCTTGAAAGTGATCTATTAGTAGAGCCTGACTAAAGACACTAAAATTGATTTTTAAAGGGCAGAAATTCACAGATTACTAATATGGCGGCTGATATGATGAATTTAGACCTTTTATATTAATATAACTAGTACTCAGAAGGCTGTTTTCTTAAAGAAATGTTAGCAAATAATATCCAAGTTAAATATTTTTAACATGTTAAATTATTTTACATATACGTTGTAGACCAATTCTAGTTGACATTGCAGAGAGCTGCTTTCTGTGCTGCTTGTCATGACATTGAAACTCACAGCACACTCTGCTGGATAAACTTTGCAGTGACACAAATACAAAATAAAACAAATACGTTTTTTCTGGATTATATATGCAGAATAAATTGTTTTAATATTGGATAACATGCATGATATGTTTGATGTGTCTATTAGTCAGTCTAATCCATGTTCTTAATCTTTAATTTAGTCTCACAGTGAACAGTTAGCTACTTTTCTGGCCATAAGAAGATGCTGGATAGGGTTTGTTGTGCAGAGCATGCTTCTTTTCGCTGTGGTTTAAGGAGTGTTAGCCAGCAGTGAATACTTTGAGTGGATACAGCTACCACCCTGTTACATAATGGCCGAACGGCATCTTTGGCTTTAACTTAATTTTGCTTTTTCTCTAACAGCCTAATGCCAGGAAGGAGGATCTGTTCGGCCGTCCCTCTCAGGGCTTGTACTCTTCCTCCTACATGGCAACCAAAGGCCTGGCTGAGGCGAGCATGGACAGGAACTGCCTGGAGGTAAACATGGGCTCCTCTCTACCCTCCCCCTCTCAGGTATACCACCCCTCTTCACCGGACAAACACGCTGGCAGCTGTCTTCTAATATCCACACACATACACAATTTAAATGTTGAAGTAGCTTCACTTTTGACTAAAAATTAAAAAGAAAAAAACTACCCATAATTCATTATTTCCTCCTCAGCAGCAGCAAATAATGGATCTTTTGGATAGTCTTTGTTTACTCTGAAAGAAAAGTGTGGATATTGGAACATAGCCTGTGTTTCTGTGTCTCATTTCCGAATTTCCATTCTCTCATCATCACACTGTCATTGTCTCAACATCGGCTCACGTTACTAAAAAGAAAATCCTCTGAACCTCACTAAAACAGATCCTGCCCACTAAGATGTCTTACTCAGCCAACCTGAAGAATGTGATGAGTATGGAGACAGGCCAGCGCAGCACTGGGAGCCAGTCACTGGCAGAGCAGGAGCTGGAGGCTTCAAAACCAGGCCCGTCACCCCACGACCTCGCCGCCCAGCTGAAGAGCAGCCTCCTCGCAGAGATTGGCCTCACTGAGAGCGATGGACCTCCTCTGCCATCATTCAGGTACCAAACTAAGCTGTGCTCTGTGACGTTTGCTCAGATATAAGAACAGGTCAACGCAATAAAATGTTTGTCGTCTGTTGTTATAGAAAACTGTCAACTTATACAGGATGACAGGTTGTTCAAATAAAAAGGAACTGGCGTCTTAAACAAATTTGTAGTACAGGGCAGGAAAGACTGAATTAAAGGTTATATGAGGAGACAAAAACCTAAAATGGTTTAATATTCTAATGAAAATATTGTTTTCTATATTTCTGTGTGCCCAGACCTCACTGTAGTTTCATGGGGATGATGATCTCACATGACATGCTACTCGGCCGCTGGCGTCTGTCACTGGAACTCTTCGGTCGTGTCTTCATGGAGGATGTCGGAGCTGAGCCTGGATCGGTACATTTATTACTTAAATACATTAATAGAAATCCTAATGAAGTTCACTAAGTAATATATAAAGTGCAGACTGCATGACCGAACATTACATATCCTCCTGTCAAATATATTTTGGGTTGATGATGACCTATGTGAGAAATCATTTTGTCTTTTTTTTTGTTGTTTGTCCCAGATCCTCACAGAGTTGGGTGGCTTTGAGGTAAAAGAATCCAAGTTCCGTCGGGAGATGGAGAAGCTGAGGAACCTGCAGTCCCGTGACCTGGCCCTAGAGGTCGATCGGGACAGAGACCAGCTTATACAGCAGACCATGCGTCAGCTAAACACGCACTTTGGCAGGCGCTGCACAACCACACCCATGGCCGTGCACCGGGTGAAGGTCACCTTCAAAGATGAGCCGGGCGAGGGCAGCGGCGTGGCGCGCAGCTTCTACACGGCCATCGCCCTGGCCCTCCTCTCTAACGATAAGCTGCCCAATCTGGACTGTGTTCAGAGTGTCAGCAAGGGCATGCAGGCCAGCAGTACGTGTCATCACGATTACAATTCAAGTATGACAATACATAGAAACTACACTGTATTAATTAACTTTCATTGTTACATTCAATGGTACTTAAAGCAGTTCTCATGAGTTAAGACATTGATTTACATAAAAAAAATGTACAGTCAAAGTTGAATGTGTTATTCTTCAATGTGTCTGTAGATCTAATGCAGCGCCTGAGAAACAGAGATCGAGAGAGAGAGAGGAGAAGTGGAGGTCTTCGAGCAGGATCTCGGAGAGACCGAGACAGGTAAACTCCAACTTAATACATGCACGTTTATAATAAACAGACAATAAAGACATGAACGATAAAGTGTGTTGTGTGAAACTGAGACAAACGTGTGTTTGTGTTCTGCAGAGACTCAAGGAGGCAACTGTCCATAGACACCAGGCCTTTCAGGCCTTCATCAGAGGGAAACCCCAGTGATGAGCCCGACCCCCTGCCTGCACACAGACAAGCCCTGGGTGAAAGGCTCTACCCTCGCGTTCACGCAATGCAACCAGTAAGGAAGCACCTCCATCCGCCATCCAACATGCTTTGACTCTGGTGTATAACTAAATGTATGACCGACAGTCTGTCTTAAGTTGGAGGAGTTGATGGTTTCCCTTACCAGCTCGGTGTTTGTCTCCTCAGGCGTTTGCCAGTAAAATCACAGGCATGCTGCTGGAGCTGTCCCCTGCCCAGCTGCTGCTGCTGCTGGCCAGTGAGGATTCTCTCCGAGCCAGGGTGGAGGAGGCCATGGAGCTTCTCATTGCACATGGAAGGTATCATAACCCGATCAGTCACGCAGACAGATGCTGGACACACTGACCATTATCAGCTCTGTTTCACCATGGTGAAACACATTTGGTCCTGCTCGCTAAATGATACTGAGATGAATTATGAAGTTTTATAAACTAAATATAAATCCTCTGTCTCCTCCAGGGAAAATGGTGCTGACAGCATATTGGACTTGGGTCTCCTGGAGGCTCCAGAGAAAGCACAAGTAAGCCCAACATCTGTTGTATAAAGTTATTCGTTTAACTCTGTTACTAATCGTGAAACATCAGGGCTTGTTTGGAATACTAATGAACTTTCAATGTAGCATGCCTTCTAAGCAGCTCGTCCTGCCACACTTAACAGTTCCCTTCACTCGTGTCATTGCAGCAGCAGGAGAACCGTAAGCGTCATGGTTCAACCCGCAGTGTGGTTGACATGGAGCTGGACGACCCGGATGACGGGGACGACAACGCTCCTCTGTTCTACCAGCCTGGCAAACGAGGCTTCTACTCCCCTCGGCCCGGCAAGAATACGGAGGCTAGGCTAAACTGCTTCCGTAACATCGGCAGGTAAGGAACTGTCCTCTCATTCGGTCGCACGTGAAGAGAGTTCTATTCAGTTAGACTGGGCAAATGGAAAAGTAGATTTTTCCAAAATCTTTAGAAGAATTGGAAAGTTGAGTCACATCTTTAACAAACAAGTGAAATGTTTGATTTCCTCCACAGAATACTGGGCTTGTGTCTGCTTCAGAATGAACTCTGTCCAATCACGTTGAACAGACATGTCATCAAAGTGCTGCTCGGGAGGAAGGTAAGAGAAAAAAGTTGTTTTATAACGGCGTAATAGAAGAACGTGCTGTGTGATGTTGATGCTCTTCAGAATCAAGTTTGTAAATCTTAATTTTCTTTGTTTCCGTAGGTGAACTGGCATGACTTTGCATTCTTTGACCCGGTCATGTATGAGAGCCTGCGGCAGCTCATCCGCCATTCTCAGGCTGGTGAAGCAGATGCAGTATTTGCTGCCATGGACCTGGCCTTCGCCATTGACCTCTGCAAAGAGGAAGGGGCTGGACAGGTAAAAGACTACACTGTGACTCTGTCACCCAATGTACTAGACTAGAAATAGCACTGCATAAAACACACACATTTTTGTTGATGCATTATACTCTGTGGTTCAGGTGGAACTTCTGTCTGGTGGGGTCAACATGCCAGTAACTCCCGTCAACGTGTACGAGTATGTGAGGAAGTATGCTGAGCACAGAATGCTGGTGGTGGCTGAGCAGCCTCTCCATGTAAGTGAAAGACTTAGTATGATCTTCAGCTTTCTGCCAAACCTCATCTTAAAGTGTGACAGTCACAAAAATGTGTATTCACACCAATCATGACGTGTTTCTGCGTCTTCCGTAGGCAATGAGGAAGGGTTTACTGGATGTTCTCCCAAAGAATGCCCTGGAGGACCTGACGGCCGAGGACTTCAGGCTGCTGGTCAACGGATGTGGAGAAGTCAACGTCCAGATGCTCATTAGCTTCACCTCCTTCAATGATGAATCTGGTACGCTGCTCTGTCTGGATAGCTGGATCTTCTCTGCTGTGTCTGCCTTTGTCCATTTATTCTCTCTTATCTCTTTCCTGCAGTAACTCTCAAATGAAAGATTTATTGTTTTGGGGGTTTTTTTTATCCATTTTTGCTGTAACATTTTAAGAAAGACGTGTACTTCATCCAACAGGGGAAAATGCAGATAAACTGCTGCAGTTTAAACGCTGGTTTTGGTCCATAGTGGAGAAGATGAGCATGACAGAGAGGCAAGATCTGGTAAGTCTGCTTTCATCATCATAATCCTTCTAGACAAACTCACCGGGGCTCAAGTGCTCAGTATTGTAAATTGTCAAGATGAGGTATGTTTCTTCAGGCTCAGATTAATGTCTGATTTTTGGATAGCCCCATGAGTTCAATCCTTTTTAAACCCTTTTATGGAACAATGTTTTATACTTCAGCGCACGTCTATTTCTAAATCTGTCTACATCTATGTTTGGCCCTGCTTGCAGAAGGGCCAGGCTAAAAGGATGTGCGTTTGTCACAGGGAGCGCTTGAGTGAGTCACTGAGTTCAAACCACTCAAGTCTGATTTGGTGGCTCTGAGGGACCACTAGCTTTCATCCTTTTAAGTCAGAGCATGTTTTGCTGGCAACATATTGCACAGATGCCTCATACACTCTGGAATGGATGCACCTGTTGCAGCTGTGCATTCAAAATGGAACGATACAGGAGCAGTTCGGTGTTGTTGAAGTTTCAGTTCTGTTTTGTTTCTCACCTTATTCATTCTTGTTGTTCTGTGTGATTTTTCTTTTGCCATCAGTGACAGCTATATCTATGTAGTACATGATAATATGAAGATGATGTATATGATATATCTATGAGCGCTAACCTTATTTTCATGCATGTCCGTGTAAACTCTCCTCAGGAAAAGCCTTTAAGATGTCAGTGATGACATGCGTGTGACAGAGCATGGGCTAGTGCAGAGCCACAGTTGTTTGTTTGAATACACAGTCTCAGTTTTGTTTTTCAGTCGAGCTTTTAGTCTGTAATTCCACTGAAGACATGAGGTAATATTTATGAGTGGCATTGGTGAATGCCAGCGAGCACAGATGCATTCACTAATGTCATTTGTTCCGAGCCTCTCTGTGCATTGTCCCGTGTCTGTGACGCATTTAAAATGAAAGGACGCATTAAACTATTGATAAACCAGGTTTATCCCAGATGATGTGACATTCTGGAAGACAAATCTGTGTCCAAACAAAATATTTTATTTACAATATTTACCTAGTTTATATGCATTTGTTTCATTCCTTGACTCTGGTTTGCCATCTGTTGCTCCAGTGTCTCTTTTGTCAGCTCTCTGCGGGGTGGGGGCAGTGTAGATGTAGGCTTGGGAGTGAGCGCCACACTACTGTGATTCTGTTTTTAGCAAGACCAGAGAATATTCTGTTAAGAGACGTGCGCCCTCTTTGTTCTCTGTGAAGATATAAAGTAGCTCCTGTGTGTTATGTGGACTGAGCACTGTGCCAGACTCCATTTAAAAAAAAAAAAAAAAAAA
>NC_040023.1:27081173-27083976 GCF_000972845.2 Larimichthys crocea
AAAAAAAAAAAAAAATGAAAATCTCTGGTACTTGGCTTGTCAGCAGCCAGTCATAGTATCTTGGAGGCAGTTTGGCCTCGCCTCACAAAAATATCTCAATGGGACATGTGAGTAATGGTTTTCCTTGTCCTCAGGTGTACTTCTGGACATCCAGCCCTTCTCTGCCAGCCAGCGAGGAAGGCTTCCAGCCAATGCCCTCCATCACCATCCGGCCTCCAGATGACCAGCACCTCCCCACAGCCAACACCTGCATCTCACGTCTCTACGTGCCACTCTATTCTTCAAAACAGATACTCAAACAAAAACTCCTGCTAGCCATTAAGACCAAGAATTTTGGTTTTGTGTAGAGGTCCGACTGAAAAGAGTTTAAAAAAAAAAAAAGGAAAAAAATAAAAACATGTTTACTGTTGTGTAATATTTACCTAGCTCCATTTTTGTAGATTTATTTTTTGTCTATACAATTTTATGAAATTCGACATACTGTCGCTATCTCCCCAGGCGGTAATATTTGTTTGTGTTGTGAACACAAACAGCTTGTTATTTTTATTTCAATTTTTATTGTTTTTTTTTTTGTTTTGTTTTTTTCTCTTGTGTTGATGAAGAAGAGGTATACAGTCCAGAACATTCCTGCATTGGCACTGTAAATTGTAAAGCCCACAGCCCTGCTCTATTGGCTTAAACCTTTGCTTCCCAGGAATGTGGTTTGACAGAAGGCTGTCTGCCGAAACCCAGCCAAAGATGACAGCAGTAGAAGTATTTAAAAGAAGAAAAGAAGACACACTGTGATTATAAGTTTTTTCCTTCCCTAGAAAAGTACTATCACTGACAGTTCACTGCTGCCTTTGTGGAAAGTCCTCTTTTTCTTGTACAGGGGGAGTAGGGAATTTCAAAATAAACTTGGATGCAAATAAGTTGTCCGGCATTTTTATTTCAGTGCCTCGTGGTAAAGAGTAGAGGGAAATAAATGTTGCATTAGTGTGAAATATAGATGCTGTATAATCTATTAAATAAAAATAATTGTGAGTAGGCTCCTCACTTGTAATAATTTTTACCTGTTAAGACCATTTACTCTAGATAACTACTGTAGTAGTAGTAGTAGTAGTAGTAGTAGTAGTAGTAGTAGTAGTAGTAGTGGTTTTATTTATTTGCATTAAGTAACAAATTGGGAAATGAGGTGTGTGTAGTAGCATAGACATATATACATAGACGCCGNTATGTATATATGTCTATGTGTAGTAGGACTGTAACGTTATTTGAACTGACGGTTTTAGCCAATCAAAAGGCAGAAATCGTAGCCCCGCCCAATTTTGTTGGAGCTGTCACGGCCCGTTTGTGTTGCCTTCAAGTGATTTGGTCAAAAAGGGAAATTCGTGTACTCGCATCAGTATGATGGGAAAGATGTTTAAACGACACCCAACAAACGACAAACGTCGTGACTTGCTTAATGGACTAAAGCAGCTTGTCAGCGACTGATGGCAATTATGATACAACAAAAGTAGTCAATTAGCAAATGTCATCCTATCATCCTACTCTTTACGCTGCCACTTAAAACACATAGTAATAATGATGTTTTTTTTATTATCAATCTCCTAAAACAATTATGTTTAAATCTACTTTTTTGGACATTTATCACTGTTTGTGATACAGCCTAGTCCTAGTCTTGCTCTCACCATCATACAAGCCTGTGGTTCAGCAGCACCCAGTCACAGTGAGGACAGGGAGGACCTGGTATCCTGAGGCCATGGAAACACTGCCTGGAGCCCTGGAGTCCACAGACTGGGATGCTCTCTGTATGAGCCACATGGTGAGGACATTGATGGCCTGACTGACTGTGTCTCTGAGTACATTGGGTTCTGCATTGACAACACCATCCCCACTAAAGAGGTCTGCTGCTACCCTAACAACAAACCGTGGTTAACCAGCGACCTGAAGGCCCTTCTCGATGAGAAATAACATTGGGCCCCCCAGGGAACTGTGCCGTCTCCATTCCTCTTCACCACATACACTGCAGACTAAGTACTGTCATCTGCAGAAATTCTCTGATGACACAGCCATTGTGGGGTGTGTTGAGGGCGGGAGGAAGGCTGAGTACAGGGACCTGGTCGACCGCTTTGTGAAGTGGTGTGGGGAGAACCACCTGCAGCTGAACGTGGCAAAGACAAAGGAGATGGTGGTGGACTTTAGGAAGAACAAGCCCCTGCCCTCTCCTGTCAGCATCGGTGGGACGGATGTGGATTTAGTGGCTTCATACAAGAATCTGGGTGTCACACTGGATAATAAACTGGACTGGTCCACCAACGCAGAGGCTACAAAAAGGGCCTGAGTTTGCTTTACTTCCTGAGGAGGCTCGGATCCCTTCATGTCTGTAACAAGATGCTGTAGATGTTCTATCAGTCTGTTGTGGCGAGCACCATCTTCTTTGCTGTGGTGAACAGGCCGACAGACTGAACAAACTCATCAGAAAGACTGTTGTCTGTTGTCGGCTCTACCTGTCACCTTTTGCACTCTGTACCTCACCACTCCACTCCAAATACCGGAACATATACTGCATATTATATGTGATATGAATATTAACTGTATTGATATTATCATATTTATACAATATTCTTATCTTTTGCACATTCAACTTACATATTCATAGTATATTATTTATAGTATGTATATCTTGAATAGTCACGTATTTATTATGCATATATTATACATATACTATATATCATATTATATCATATCTTGTGTATATATACACATATATTTATACATGTGTGCATATTATATATTATATATTGCAGTTGTGTATGTATGC
>NC_040023.1:27084136-27090834 GCF_000972845.2 Larimichthys crocea
TATCTATCTATCTATCTATCTATCTATCTATCTATCTATCTATCTATCTATCTATCTATCTATCTATCTATGATACGCAAAGTGGAAGCTCCCCTTTCCGAGGCTCAGTGAAGGCACCTCTCCTCCTCCAGTCAGACATATGAGGTGAACCTGCTGTGCTCGCGGTCACAGTGGCTGCATTGTGGTGGTGGTCGGCTAACGGTGGTACGTTGTCTTACGATGGTATCAGCTAGCCTGATGGCTAGTTAGCCGTTTGATACCGCAGCCTTTACGAGCTTCAGGTAGCTCGCCGGGTGTGTGGCTGAGGCCGATGCTGCTGGCGGAGGAGCAGGAGGAGGAGATGTGTTTATTGTCTTCCATCATGTCGAAGCCGTTCCGTTATTTTTAGCTAGCACCGCAGGCTAGCGCAGCTAACAGCGGCGAGCAGAGCGTGACTAATCGGTGTGTGTGAACCCTCAGTACTCATGGAGCAGTGGCAGGCCGCGGCCTCTCAGCAGGCCACGCTGCTCACGAACCGTCTCAATGAACTGCTGTCCAAAGGCCTGGGGCTGCTGCGCTCCGAGCTAGGTGTGGATTTGGGGCTGAAGCCTGAGCTTATCCCGCCGTGGGTGATCCTCTTAGCGGCATGTACCGGGCTGGTGCTGATGGTCGCCCTGTGGGCCTCAGCCTGCCGGGCTCTCTTCAAAACACGACCCGCTGCAAGCACCGTGGACGACGGCGTTGAAGCGAAGCGGGCCGTGAGCAAACCCGTCAAGTCCGAAGAACCGAAGAAAAAGAAGAAGAAGGCAGAAAAGGTAAATGAAGCCGGCCTGCACCCATCTTAGCTCGGTTAGCAGAGCTAGCTGTCAGGCTAGCAGTGACAGTTGAATCTCATGTCATGGCTAACTAGCTTCAGGCTAGTGTCCGACCTGGCCAAGCTGGTTTTTGGTGCTGTGACATATGAAATGTTCGAGGGGGACACAGCTGATGTTTGTCTATGCTTATCATTGTTTTTACTTCATCACACGTGTTTTTCTAGAAAGCCCAGTCAAACGGGAGAGCTGGTGCTGAACCGCAGGAAGAAGCCATAGTGTCGGAGGAGATAGTGCCACATCACCAGCCGCCCCCACCAGAAGTCAAGGCTGAAAGGACTGCTGAGGTAATGTGCTGCACACACACGCACACACACACACACACACACACACACACACACACACACACACACACACCATGATGTGACCTGAACATCATGATTTATCCAGTGTGATGATGATGATGGGTGTGCCCGGGTTGTGTTTCATAGAAATGTTTTCACTTGCTTGTAAGTCACATACCCATCACCCGGTCTTCCTCTTCAGTGCAAATCAGTGGAGAAAACACCACGTTTTCTCTCTGTCACCCTGCAATGATGTAACCAGACCAGCTGCCAGTGTTAGGTTACAGTTTTTTAACTTGCAGATGCAGCAGAATCCTGAAGGATGGCTCTTGGCTTAGGACAGCACGAGGTGCAGCCTCTCATTTAATGCCACGCTGTGTGTGTGTGTGTGTATATATCGCAAAATAACACAAACCGGGCTCCCAATGGTGCTGGAGTCACAAGGTGTAATGTATACACAAAGAGATGGAAATAGTGCTTACAAAAAGGACACGTAACAGATTTAGGGAGTCTTGAACAGTGGATGTAGTTTCACTTATAAATAGATGTGGCCTGAGCATGATTGAGTGTCCACGGTTCAGTCAGCATGGGCCTTCGTTTGCCCAGTTGCTGTTCTTGGATGTGAAATCATACTGTATGTGCTGGATACTGTCTTTACTGTAGCCTCCCTTTCTTTAAACTCATGTTCACACTCCTGGTTGTGTTTTTTTGTTTGTTTGTTTCAGATACACCGACTTTATGTCCACTGTTTCTCTTCTTGCAGGCAAAGAAGTCCAAGAAAAAGGCCAAACAGGCTGTAAAGGAGACCAAGACAGTGACTGCAGATGGCAAAGAACCAGAAGAAGGTGATATATTATTAATCATATTACATTAGTATGTATTTTTTATTCAGAGACATCTGGAAAAGACTTTTTATTATTTTTAGTAATTAGGCCATTGCACCTCTTAGGGAATAACAGACTGTTATGATGTTTTTTAATTAATTTAAACGTAGTCCTTGCAAAATAAAAACAACCTGATCAATGCCTGACTCGTTGTGGTAGAATGGGACCTTGCCGTAGACGCTATTCCTTCATCCTGCCTAATCCATACCATGTTTCCTCGCTAATCCTATAATGAACCCTTGCGGTATTTTGCAACTAATTCCACACTGCACTCGATGTCACTTTTCAGGCACGTGGGAAACCAAGGTCAGCAACAAGGAGAAGCGTGAACAGCGCAAGAAGGACAAGAGTTCCAGTGATGGCTCGGCCAGTCCTGGAGGAGGGGACACACCCGTGAGCACTCCTCCAGAGCAGCCCAAAGCCTCCGCAGCCCCCGCACCCGCCAACCAGAAGAAGAAAAAAGGTGCCTCTCAAAAGACTTTAAACCATGTGTGATTTTTCTTCTTTAGAGGAGCTTAAATTTGACAAAAGGCATTATTGTTCACTTGTTTTTCCCTTCTATACATTAACACAAAGGACAATCCCTCCAGGCCACCTTGGATAAACAGCCTAATATGGCACCTAGAGAGGGATATTTCTGTCTGTTGTTCTGTATAGGCTGTTGTGGTCTCGTTTGGTTGGTCTCTTGTTGACAGGATGGACTATAAATAGAGGCTTTAGGGGAATTGAGTCTCGTGAGTTTTAGCTGGAGTGTTTGTGTTCTCCTGTCACTAACAGGCTCTCACGGAGTGTTCTTAACATGTTTTGACCTTTTTTTTATTTCTTTGTCTTCAGCTGAGTCTACAAAAGCGAAGGCAGAGAAGGTTGAGGCTGTTGTACCTCAAGGTAATTATCACCTGATTAGACTGGTTAGCAGTTCAGAAACACACCTCAAGCACTGATGATCTCATCTATGCATAACATTTAATCCATCAAAAGTTTACATGCCTTACTTGGGGACCTCCTATATTAGATGTGACCTCAAACTGTGTTTATTCCGGATGGGTATCAAGTGTTTCTCTCTTGGCTCTAGTGAACAACAGTGAGGTGGCAGTGGCGTCTGCTGCTGTGACTGACATGGCTGTGAAGGTCCCTACTCACAGCGTTGTTCCAAAGACGGGCCCCTGGACGACCAGTAGAGAGCCAGCGTCACTGTGGGGAGGAGATATCGATGGTAAAAATGTTTTATCTCTACCACTTGTACTACATGCTTCAAAGCTTTATGGCATTTCAGGAGTTGGTTAATGATAACTATCTGTTTCGGCTACAGCGTCGGGGGCAGTGATGCATGAATTGATAAGCGGTATTGATGTAAATGTCAGCCACAGTTGTGATAAAACAGTCCTGTAAAACAATTATCTGATTATGTCAGAGTTCATTCTTGACCTTTTTAGAAACAGCAGTTGAGGAAATGACCTCACCACAGGGCTCATGTCGTAGCTGTTCCCGAGCCTTTGATCATATCACATGGTCTTCATCGTATAATCTTTATCTACAAATCAAAGTCTACAGTGTAGTATAGTCAAACTTTATTATCCCTGCATCAGTTAATGAGTTAGTTGATCAATAGAAAATGAATGAGCAAATCTATCTCCGTAATCAGATCAGATAATAACTCGTTTTAGTAAATTTATTGAACATTTCCTGGTCCCAGATTCTGGGAGCCAGACTCACTAGCCTTCTGTTACTGCTGTAACTGTTCACACTGCTGTGTGTCAGTGTTATGTTATATTGAGTTTGTGTGTAATGTGTGTGTTTCAGGGTCGTGGACTGTGATTGAGCCAGAGAGGAATCTGGTGTCTTTAGCTGGACTGAGTGCTGGTACAGCTGGTAAATATACCTTTAAACTGTTAATGTGACATGTGCAGGTTTAGCCTGCTCTCACCCCTAGATGGCGTAGTTTTCCACAGCCTCCCTCATGGATGATTGGTTCATTTATTGTTGTTGTGTCTTTGTAGAGCCTGTGAGGGACCTGCCATGGCTCAGTCAGCCCAGAGTGGACGACGAGTGGTCTGGACTCAGTAAGGCTCATATTGCTTTTCTACACTGCTCTATCAACTTCATAGCTATGATACTCCTTTGCACTTCTGTTTTCTGACGGTCTTTGTGTTTTGCAGATGGTGGCTCAGTTGACCCTAGCTCTGATTGGAACGCCCCCTCTGAGGTCTGGGGCAACTATGAAGAGCCCACTCCTGAGCCCCCCGCTGCTAAGGAGCAGCCCCTCCCTGAGCCCGCCAAGGTCAATCTGCTGATTGCAGCAGCTGTAAGTACACTTTAGACTAAATATTAGTGTTACCTTGACATTAAAAAAAACAAGAACCCAGTAATTGTTGATTTCTGTGGGTACAGGTCTGCCCCTGCTCTTCATAGCGGTGATTTAACACACACATCCTTCTTTTGTCGTGTTTTTGTTCTTTCATTTAAGAATAGTATAAACTCCCTGCACATCCATGGTACACACACAGGTGTGTTCTGTAGTTGTTGTCTGTCAGTGCTGCTCTGGGTGCTGCCATCAGATGGTGCCAGAGTAAGAGAGATTTTAAAAGCTTGTAATTGATGCAGCAGAACTAGAGTTTTGTTATTTTACCGTGGTGTGTTTTTTTTTTTTCCTTCCTTGTTAAAACCTTCATTACCCACAGTGCATCTCAGTTGCTGATTCAGGAGAGTTATTCTAGCTATAGTAGCCTCAAGCAGAGATGACGAGAGAGGAAGGTAAATTTAACGTGTGTATATAAATAGGACTTAAAATAAAATGGAGCTTACCACACAGGTAACTTCTAAATCCACACACAGGTTTTTCTTTTTATCTTCATGCGTGTGAATAACTGACAGATTCATAATTATTTCACAAATAATGCCATATTTGCTGCTCTATATTTCTGTGTTTTGAGCCTTGTTTTATCCGTGTGTGTGTGTTTGTCAGGATGACGATGACGATGAGAAGGACAAAGGAGAGACTGCTGCTGATGGTGCAGCCAAAACTAAAAAGAAGAAGAAAAAGAAGAAGAAGGCTGCCGAGGAAGCAGCTGGCCAGGTAACTTACAGGGTGCATCTATATCTATAATATGTATATTTCAGCAATAATATCTTGCTAAATTTGAATTATTATGAAAGACAAAGACGTTTTTGTGCCTATTTGACACTCCGTGTGTTTATTCTCTTGGCCTTGATCAGCTAATTCACATTTCAGTCTTTGACACTGCCAAAGTTTTGAATTCACGGCACAGTTCGGTGTAAACTTGTCCCTGTGTCCTGTGAAGGGCGAGGAGCCAGAGAAGGAGGCGGCACCTGCAGCCTCGGTGAAGAAGCAGCCACCTGTTCAGGAGAATACTGCTGCCGTCCAGCCTGTCAAAGCAGCTGCTGTTGAGGTCAGTGGTGCTAATATCTGACACAAGAGCAGATTATCTCAAAGGCATCTCTCTGCCCAAATCACAGAGAGCAGTATTTAGTAACTGCGACAGGTCTTCCCCTTCCTAATAAGATCAACACTGATTTCCTTACAGGCCAGAGTGGAGCAACCAGTGAAGGACAACATAACCCAGAAACCCCCTGTCACACAAGTGCCACAGAAGCCAACTGATGGTGAGCCCACTGCCAAGCAGAACAACGTTTCTGCTCCAACACAACAAAGTAAGCACATGAGCATTAGCATTACTGAAGGCAGCAGAGAGTGGAGCAGAATCACCCAGAGGAAATATCTGAGGCTTTTCTGACTATTGTTGCAATTTTAAATTGATACTTGTGATCTACATATTCACGAATATACACCAAGAAAAATGTTCAAATCAGAATCACTTTTATTGGAGATCTCACAATGGTGACGCCCTCTTTGTTGCTAGATATCACTTAGATGGGTTATGTAGGTCAGTGATTCATTGAGGTTGGGGAGGTGACGGAGGCCTGACAATTATGTGAGTGTCTCTTTTGTTTAAATGGGCTTCCCAGCCTCCAAACTGTTTTGTGTTTTCCTCAGTTAAATTTGTTCAATCAACAGGATTGATAGAACATGCATAAACAGTGTTGAATAGTCAACTGGGGCATCAGGTTTTTCTGTGTCCATCTTTTACAATGTAGCTAAACACTTGTGAGTCAGATTTCCAATCTGAATTCACAAAAAATATTTATATTTTTAAATTTAAAAGTCTAGTGTGTCAGATTTGGGTTTCTTCATATAAAAGAAATGGCAGAAATTGAATATGTTGTATATAATATGTTTTCAGAAGTGTATAACCACCTGAACTTAATATGAAGGATTTATATCTACAGACATCGTGGGTCTTTACAGTAGCCCAGTACAGACAATCTAAACTATGCATTTTTTTGACCACTGTAGTTTTTCCTTCATGCTACTACACTGCAACACACGGGTCCTTTTTTTTAAAACCTGAAGAACCGGAATGAATGTAAATAGTTTCTGCTTGAAGCTGAACCAGAATTATGTTGGTTAGGAATCTGTGCTCAGTTCATGCACATTTGCTGGCCTTATTCTCTCTGTTTGATCGTTTTCTGAGCACAGCTCTGCAAGTCGTCATGTTTATGACACTTCAGAAAAACGATGCTCAGAACAGAAGTGGATGAAATCTGTTCTCAGCAGTGAACCAAATGGATGCGTGATCCTCCTGACTCCCAAATCGTCAGCT
>NC_040023.1:27090890-27092935 GCF_000972845.2 Larimichthys crocea
ATCTTGTGAATCATGTTTGGAGTTGTGACTCATGCTCATCTCCTTTTTTAAATTTTTTTTATTTTTTTGTGCTTTCACAGAAAAACCTGAGGAGAGCCAAGTGCCCAAGCCGGCAAAGAAGAAGAAGGCGAGGAGAGAGACATGAGATCGAGTCCAGTCTGCAGACCTCTGTATGCAAAAGACTTCATATCCTGTTTATGCAACACCTTTTGTGACAAGAACTTTGAACTAAGGTCTTCGTGATGGACTTAAAAACCTTTAAAACCTGTCTGGAAATTGAAACAACTTTTATACATGTTGAGTGTCAGCCGAGGATCATTGAAAACTGAACCTAGATGCAGTGCAATCTAATGTAATGCGGTGTTAATGATTTTTAAGTATGCATTTGATACTCTTGATTCTGTCTTCTAATTCCACTGAATCAAATAACTGAGTGAAAGAGCTGTATTGTAGTAATTAATTAGACATGTAGAAAATACTGATCACGTTTAGAAATTTGGTGTCGTGGTGGCTAACGACTGGAACTTACTGTGTATAGAATGAAAACGGTCAACATGCATCAGGTCACACAACACTGGGCCATAATGATGAACTGGCCTTTTTGCTTTTGCAGTCTTTTTATTTTTGCTCGTACATTTGTGAGCCACGATGGTACAGCGAGCGCGGAAGTTTGGAGAGAAGGAGCAGCGCTATCAAGTTTATTTCACGGTTTTGGCTCAACAGGGTGTAAAACACATGTGACTTAAGTGAGACATGAGCACTGCTGGCTGCAGAAAAGGGAATCATGTCTGCTCTGTATTCTTATCTGTGACTACAACATTTCAATTGACTCAGTCCACCTGGTTTGTCCCTTGTCTGATGTTGTACTGCTGTGTTCCCTTGCTGTTTTTACTATCTGTGACTGCTTTGTGGCTGGAGCCGCGTGGGAGCCTCTGATCGTAGATGTACCATTGCAGTGTCATCAGCATCGTCATGATTTTCCACCTGTGGTTGATGCGAAAGTCTTCAGAACCTTTTGTAAAACCTGTTTGTAATAAAAGAAAAGCTAAAGCCATATGTAAAAAGACTAAATAAAGGCCAGTTTTTCTAGATTTGGGCTACTTTAAATTTCTTTTTTTTTTTAGGTCAGCAATCCAATATTATGTCTCACAATGAATGAGGTCATTGAGCAGAGAGCCATAGTTTGCAAAGGAGGTGTCAGGTTGAAGCCTTGGGCCTTACATGGGGGTTACATGAACGGATTTGATCCTACCCAAACTGTCACGTGCTCAGGTGTTCATCATCATCGGACTAATTAATGCGCCCTCGTTCAGCTGCGTCAAGTTGGACGCAATAAGACCGGAAACAGAAAGATTTTGCTGAAATAATAGTTACTAGGCAGAATCTCCTGCATCAACAGAATGTCTGTCTGGTTTCCTTTGACTTGTGAGTCAAAAGTATTAGCTGTCATTTCAGTGCAAGTGTGTGTAGGGAGGAGGCAAATGTTACAACGTATTCCTTACTTCTCACTATTGGCTAATAACCTAATAAACTTAACAAAACTTTAGCTCCACTTTTGCTAACATTAGCTAAGTTAAGTAAGAAAACTGTTCCTGTAGTTACATACAGTGTGTCGCATGCATGGTTATATAGATGTGATGAACGTAAGTCACCACATCATATCAGACTACATCCCCAAGACATTAAGGCTTGTTTAAAAAAAAAAGTGAGTAACACTTTGAATCTAGGCTTTTTTTCACAGCAGCCATTTTATCATGAAATAGTGTAAACACAGGTGTGACCAATGATACTAATTAAGGGTCAGTTCCATTCAGCTCAAACAGGGTCAGGGTGCTGCTGTGGTGCATGTTGGCTCACTGGAAAGTCTCTGCTGCATAAAATGGAACTGAACCTTAAATAGTATCATTGGAAACATCTGCGTTGACTCTGCTATTTTCATTTTATTTTTATTTACCACTGATAGCACAATATTATTTCTGGAGCTGATGATGGAACTAGCCATCAGAGAGGTACAGCTCAGGCATTATACAGATGTTTTTCCTGAG
>NC_040023.1:27093271-27130438 GCF_000972845.2 Larimichthys crocea
TATATAATACATGTTTACATAAAAATGAAAACATGAATTATTATCGGGCTTTTACTTTGAAACCGGAAGTCACATTTCCCCCTGACGCCAGCTTGACGCGGTAGATGCTCCGCTCCGTTAAGCCGCTCACGGTGATAAGTAACGGGCAGGTCAGAGGCAGTCGGAGCCTGTTTATCACTCGGGGACCGACGCTCGGCGGACGCTGACCGGATTAGGGTCCGTCTCATTCATAAACACCGACATCGTTTGTAAATGCTCGAGCTGCTGTCATAAAGCAGACAAGATGATGATCTCCCCGTGGGACCGCTGGTACTCCACAAGCTGCTGTCTGTGCTGCCATGTCCGCACAGGAACCATCATCCTGGGGGTCTGGTACATGGTGAGCACCGCCTATCGTCTGTCACTCGCTGCACCCATGTAGACATCCACAAACACACTGTATGAGAAGACATGACCTCATCACAAAGCATTCATGCTGCGGGCAGATTTTGGCTTTATGCTGCTGTTTAGAGTGTATTCTATTGTTTGATAGTTCCAGAAAATGACTGAATATTCTTTATTATTTGACAAACATATTCAAGCAAAGTTGAAAGTATAGATTTTTGTTATATTGCAGTTACTGTACTATTATTATGAGTATTTATTATTATATATTTCTATCTATCTGTGTAGTACATAATAATAAATAATAACTTATAGGGTTGTCTGTATAAAATTGGCATTAATCACAATCACAGTTCTAGGTTGATTTATCCTCTACATCACTGATTTTATGCTTCAAATTAGGAAGCTTTCAGACATGACATAGCTAATAATGTGGGCTTTTTTAAATATGATATATAGTGCTGTTAAATTCTTAATGTGCAATATCTTCTGTTTAATGCATCACTGTTAAACTGGATGTGCAGGAGAGGGTTAATTAAAACCAAACACCACATGTGGAAAAATCCTCTCTCCGCTCTCTATGAATAAATTAGCACTTGGCCTCTTCAGGTAGCAGCTTTTGTGTCAGGCCGCCTATTGACTGCGGAGAATTTTCCATTACATTCACCTGATCAATGGGGATGCATGAGTCATCTGCATAATGAGCTGCGCTGGTCAGACCCAAACAAAGACTGATGTATGTGCCCGCACGTCGAGCTTTTACTCTTTAACTGTTATTACCTGGGAGTTACTGTCTTTATATAGAGGATATAAAGAGTATACGAGGATTTCCTTTTGTTCCTCTGTCAGAATACCTTCAGCATCTGCTTTTTCATTCCAACTGTTCCTCTGCCCCCTGCCTGTCTGTCCATATTGTTGCCTTTATCTACCCATATGTCCTTTCTCCCAAAGCTCATCAATGCCGTGGTGTTACTCATCCTGCTCACAGCACTCAGTGATCCTGAGCAGTACCACCTGACCAGCGCTGAATTGGCTAATGACCTGGATGTCATGGATGACGCCAGTAAGTAGCCCAGAAGGCCAGTACTTCACATAAATAGTCCCACAAAGCCACTATCAGCTGAATCTTTATATTCCACTATCTTCATAGTTTTCGTTACATGTACATTCACTCAGCTTGTTTGCATTCTGAAAAGAGACTCTGTTGCTGTCTGTAGTGTTTGGGTTCTACCTGAAACTAAATCTCCTACAATTGACTGTCAGAGATGACTTCATCTCTGCTTGCGGTGTGATTGGCTCAACAGGATTGTCGGCTGACTAATAGAATGATTTATTATGTTATTAAAGGGACCTCACACATTTGTCTAGACGACGGTCAGCACTTCTTTTTAAATTAAACAGCTAAAGCCACAGACACACAAACCTAATGTCCATCTGTGCAGAGCTTCTCAAAAGCCTTAATACTCCAGGTGTACACTGGAACAGGCTGACTGGAGGTGGACTGCTGGTAGCCTCTGATTGGGAATGACTGTATTGTCCTACTTTCAAGAGATTACGTTGTCCTTAGCCCATTACTGCAGGCTGGGCCAGCTGCTGCCACCCCTGCTTTAGGAACACACTCAGCCTGAAAAATGACTCCTGCTCGTAGGACTAAGAACACTGTAATGTTGCTCAGTTGTTTGTCTCTTTCCAAAGTTCACAAATACACTACCAACTCTTCTAAAGCTAATGAATTAACAGCCTCCGTTTGCCAGGAAACATTAACAGCATGCACAACAACTCTCAATAAACTACAAATTGTTGTTTTTCTCTTTGTGTCCAAATTATATAAATGAGATTTATGAGTTAATTAGTGAGCTTTAGAGTAGTGAGTCAGTAGGCAGATTTTATCTCTGTATAGCGGCAAATAGCTGTTTCCCCTGCTTCCACTCTTTATCCTAAATGAAGGATGCATATTGTTGCCCTATTACCTGTGTCTATTTTCAAGATGTCACTGTACAAAAATAAAGGCACAAAATTCTGAAAATAAAAGGCCAGACACATAACTCAGATGAATATTAATGTTGCTCTATATCTGCTGGATGTGTGTGGAGCCAAATTTTAGTCACAAGTTTGCCACATCAACTTAAAAAGTGACAGTGCTGTATTTCAGCTTGTTTTCACTGCCTCCAGTTGTACAAAAACTGTTACTGCAGGCGTAAATTGACTCTTGAGGCTTAATGCTGGTTCCTCTATTCATGGCATTTTGGTTTGTTTGTTTCAGTAATTGGTGTTCCAAAGGTCTGCCCTTTTGATGTTCAGCTAAATTAGACTGTGGGAAAGAGCTGGCATATTGCCTCTGTGTAAACTTTCACAAGTCCTTTTATTAGCAAATGTGAATCAGGCTGTGACTCAGAGCTACAAAATATTCAGTGTCAGTTTATAATAGATCTGCATGGCATTTTAATGGGCCGAAAGACAGAGAAATGTTAAATTCATTATTTTCCCAGTAGTGACACATTTTCCCCAGTGCTGTCCTTATGTAACAGACTGATTTGTTATGTCGTGCTGAGTTGATATGAGGTCAGGCTGTCAATAGTTGACAGATGTCATTTATCTGCTGTAAAGAATTTGTATTCCCCAGATTAGCTGAACATGATGTTGTAAACATTTTCAGAAATTAGAATTTGAATTGAACGTGTCTCAAACAAAGTGACCTTACACTGACTTTGACTGACTTTTAATACATCTGTCTCTCTGCTTCAGACATGTGCATTGCCTCAGCGATCTCTCTGCTGATGATACTCATATGCGGGATGGCAACATATGGTGCATACAAGGTAAAGCAATGATTCATTTGGATTTTTGCTGCTGTATACACAAAAACTACATCTACCTTTTGAAGTATTGAATAAAACATAACCAATCCAACCACCATCCCTCCTTTTTTATTACCTTAAACACACCGTAATCTCCCTGTGACCCAGTTCCAGCTCTGATTTATGTCTGCAGCGTTGTTTAAAGAGCTCAGCTCGAGTCTCTGCTAAAATACATCAGCCTATCCTACATACCTAAAATACATGCCTCTGTTTCAGCTCCGTGCCGCCTGGATCATCCCTTTTTTCTGCTACCAATTATTCGACTTTGCTCTCAACACGCTGGTGGCTGTCAGCATTGTGGTTTACCCAAACACAATACAGGATTACCTGCAGCAACTGGTATGAAACCTCAAGTGTTTTCCCCTTAAAAGTGAAGTCAGTGATATCAGGACATTGATTTTTTTGTGGTTTTCAAAGGGTTTGTTATCATGTTATCACTTCATGATTGATGTTAAGTCACAGCCTCCGCTGTCTAATGACTCCTTTTTCGTGCTGCTTATGTATTTCTGACTCACGTGCAGCCTGATAACTTCCCCTACAAAGAGGAGATTGCTGCTCTCAGTAACGTGTGCTTGGTCCTCATCGTGTTGCTCTTCATTGGCTGTATTCTCGCCTTCAAGGTAATGTTTTCTTACCTTAATTGTACGTATTGGCTTCATAGGTATAGCTGCACTATTTGCATTTGCAGCACAGCACAATTACTTACAAGAGAAAAGATGGATCCTCGTGACACAGACTCATGCTTTTTATGTAACATTCTGTCCAGATGGGACTTCACGATGACTAAGGTGGAGTGGAAATAGATTTGCTTTCACTAACTTTGAGCAATGTAGACCCAAAGTATGAAATATTTTTAAAAATGTATTTTTTTTGTAATCTTGTTTATTATATTTTGGGAGGTTTTTGGAAGGAGTCATGTATCTCACAGCAGATGCTATCCAACGGGCTTCTGTTTGTGACAGTTTTGACTTATTATAGTAGGAAAAGCATGACAATGACAAGTAGCATTAACAATGGCTATGTTCTATTCAAGTGCTCCAGGAAGCCATGACAGTGTGACATTGAGCCAACATCCACAATACCAGGACCTTGAAACCAAAGCGGCTAGCTGGAATTCAGTCATTACTTTTATTACTTACACTTGCTTTTCCTTCTGTGACATGTCAACATGTCTGCTGTGAAATATACTGATGAAATCATTCCTCATAGCTGATGGTAGAATGGGATCTAGCAACACTTACTTAGTTTGGTCTGTTGCTGTTGGCTTTCCCACATTACTGGACAGATTTGATATCACAGTGACAAATTACTTGTCAATCACATGTATATTTTTAAACGTGCTTGGCTCTAGGGATAGCGATGTCAGTTGATCCACCACTTGGGCCAGACTGAAATATCTTAACAACTACTGGATGCCATGACATGTGGTACAGACATTCACGGTACTCAGAGGATGTATCCTAATGACTTTGGTGATCCCTGACTTTTCATTTAGCATTTAGCAGGTCAATGTTATCACTTATCTCATAAAATACCTCCACACGTATCAAATTAATTTGCAAAAACTGTGTATGCCACTCTTATGGTCAGGTCAGCTGTACTTAATGTAATAGTTTGGTTTATGACTCAAAACTAATGACATTCCTACTTTAGCTCTACTTACTTCAGTCATAATAATAATGATTATATAATAGTAAACTTTATTTTTATAGCAGTTTGCCAAGTTGCAAAGTTTTTCTCACAAAAAGATCAAATACAAACATTAATAATACAATGAAATAAAGTAAAAGTCACACATAAATAAAAGATGAGAAGCTGTGGTAGATCCAGCAAGTCTAATCTTATCCCGGACTACGGAAGCTAGATCACCTTTAGTCACCAGTCTGGCTCTGGGAATGACCTGAATGCTACCATCAGCTGATCTAAATTTGTGCCCAGGCTCATAAAAAGTTATCAGGTGGAAAAATAGGGCCCTTTTGCAAAAAAAATAGGTTGTTCAGGTAAAGCAATACATTCAGCAACAAGTCAGCAATACATTTTTAAATTCACTGTGAAAATGAACAGAAAGCCAATGCAGGGAGATCAGCAGCATTTTGGACCAATGGCGGGCAATCAAGAGTCATAATACATGTGTAGAGGGCATTAATCTAAACAAGTTAAAAAGACATGGATAACTACATTTAAATCCTCAAAGGACAAGAAAGATCTATTTTTAAAAGTAATTTGAGTTGAAAGAAACAATTATCTTTGCTTTGTCATCAAAACAAAGGCCAGAATTAATTAATACAACCAGATGTCTTGCAGTTTACACAGTGTTATGAGACAAGGGTTCAAGGTTCAGAGTATCTGCTTAAGAGAATTGGGAGAATTAAAAAAATAACTTATTTCTATTATGTCATCATAAAGTTTTAGGAATATTGGCTTTATTGATAGGAGAAAGGCAGAAAGTTAGGATGCTATGACTAATGGATTGTAATGAAGTATATGTCAGAGTGTCGTCCACATAAAAATGATTGTTTACTAAGTACCCTTAGAATCTAAATGTCTGAGTGACTGATGGAATACTTTGCTTTGTACAATCAGCATCATTATCACATTGTCAGTATCATCCACAGTGGACAGGGAGCTAAATTGAGTAATCTCTGCTACTGCAAATGGATCTTTGCATATTCCTGTAGGAGCTGTTAAAATAACCTAGCTGTCAGAGAATTAAAGTGGTTTCTTAATTAGGTTATTATAGAAGTTAGAGAGCTCAGGCTGGCTTTAGTTTGTGCTGGTGGATGGATGTAGCAGATGGTGTTGTGTTTGGACGGGGAGTTCCAGTAGCTGACTGCCTGCTGAGAGCCAGATGATTCCTGGATGACAGGAACTTGTTTTTTCGCTACTCTGAAGTGATGTACAATATAACCTTCAGATAGAAGCTGAAAGCAGGGACTGAATTCAAGAAGTGTAATAAGAGTGTCTTAGCTGAGCTTTCTTCAGTGTTAGAAATATTAGTTTAATGTTAGTTTATATAGAAAACATACTGTGATGCACTATGACACATGATGTGCCTATTATCATGCTGCCATCTGTGTCTGTGACAGTGCAAAAAAAAAAATACATGTCAGAAATGTTACACCTACACCACAGCTTCTCGGGGGATTAGATAACCCAATTTTATTTTGGAACACCTTGGTATAGACATGTGCATAATGAGGATCCTAACACTGACCTGAATATTTGTCCAAAGTTTCATAGCAATCTGTGTAACAGTTGTTGAGTCTCGATATCTGAGTCTCGACCAAAATGGTGAACGGACAGAGCCATTCTGCTAGCAAACCACATGTCTGTCATCATGCGAAGACAAATATACTGCTTAGACTCATTAACCAAATAGTTCACTACTTAACCCTAAGTAGTATTTTGGGAAGCAGGTCAAGCTTCTAACCCGTGTTTTTGTTCTCTTTCTACCCGATATCAGGCTTACCTGATAGCATGTGTGTGGAACTGCTACAGATATGTGAGTGGCCGGAGTACTTCTGAAATCCTGCTCTACGTTACGACCAATGACACCACGGTAAGTCACCTCTGATCATCTATAGTCCACCATAAAACCCAAATGACCATGATGACTTGAGCCTGTCTCTCATTACCCTGCCTGTCTATCTGTGGTGCTGGCCCTAGGCTCATTGGTTCCTATTGAAATAACAATGTAAATAGATACATAGATTCATTTTGTGAAAAGCCTCAGTAAGTTCCTAAAACAGCTGGACACTGTAGTTTTTCACAAACTTAATTCAAAAAGGAGTAAAAAGTGAATTTGTCTGGGACTATTTTCAATAGTGGATTAATGCACACTACTGAGTGTTTAGGGAAGCAGGAGAGTGTATGTGGGATTGAATAAAAATAAACTGCAGTGTGGGTATTCAGGCAACACTTGTTAGTTCAATCAATTGTTAGTTTTGGTGTTTTCATAGGATCATAAGAAAAAACTGAATATTGCCAGAATGATCTGTTTAACAGAACATGGAAGAGCATTGACATTGACACTATGTTCAGTTTAGCTGTTTTTCTGGGAAGTTGCACTCCTCTCAAACAAATTTGATGGAAAACAATTTTAACATTTCTTTCCCTGTCAGACCACCTGTGTCAATATTAATCACATTTTCCAATGAGCTGTTACAAACGTCTTTGTGCAAAGCTCAACAATCGTCTTGAGTGCTCTCACTTCAACAGTAGTGTTGCAGACATTCCTCATGTGCGGTTTGCAGCTGAATAAATACTTTTGTCATCGTTAAATGTAAGTAAAATATTTCCACAACAGTTTAAAATGTTTGACTAGCAAATCAAATAATATAATTTAGAGGTGAAGCGTAAAAAAAATCCTCTGTGCATGTGTGCAATACGTTACTATATTTATTGTCCACGAAACCGTCCTCTATGTCTATATTGTCATCTAGAGTTCGAACGTAAAACAATATCTGATCTTGATTTTCTGCTTTATTCCACTGCCAAAGACAACACAACAATTCCTGTGGATAAATGATTTCCTCTCTCAGTCCAGACCACAAGTCACGTTTTCATCGTGTGCGTAGGTTTCCTCTCCTTAGTCTGGTCTGGCAACTGTAAAGTCATCATGTTGGGGGAGGAAAGGAAGTATAAAGTCGGGCTGTCGTAGCAGGTCGTTTTACACAGGCCAGCATGGATGAATGAACAGACTTGAACAGAGAGATGAGGCTCCCTGCTGGCAAAGTCATTACGATGGTGGCTGAGGCACAGTAGTAGTACAGTAAGGGATCTCTGTCTGGGTGTTTCCGGGTCTTCTGTCGGTGTCCTGTTGCCCAGGTCTGGAGCTCTGACCGCTGCAACCATGCTGCACACACACACTTATTATAACTACTTATACTTTGACAGACGGGAGAAGAAAAATGAGGTAGCAAAAAGATTAATGAACTGTTTTGACTATCACAAAATGCAGAACAGTTTAATCTGTGAGACACATAGGGAGCTGTCAGTGGCTTCATTACTGACAGTAAGTTGGGTTTCACAGGTATTTTGAGAACCCGGCACTCCTCGGTCTGTAGCTTAAGACTCCTCCAAGTGTAACATTCCACACAATTTGAAACAATCCGCCACACTCGACAGCTTTATACACTGCGTGGCTTTATGTGATGTTTTGGGGGGTTTTAAAAAAAAGAAATGCCCTGATAGGTAAAACACCTGAGCTGTAAAAGAGAGAAACAGGAGGCCACTCTCCGGTTCACTGACATCATTAAGGAAAAGTGGCAGAAAAACAGCATCCTGCTCCTTTATTGACATTCACCTCACCTCTGCAGGTATGCTTTTTCAATTAGAGCCAGGCATATTCAGTTAGAGCTCTCTGCAGACCACAGGCAGCTCTGTGGCTTTTGGTTAGCAGCTTGCATGGCTGTTAAGTTATACAGTGTTTAGGTTTAAATGTCCACTAATGTGTTCCATGTGCGCTGAATTCCTGGACATACAGCAAATGGGTAATAAAGGAACAACAATAGGTAACCTATGAAAAGAGCCTTATAGAAAAAAATCTACATAGTTTTTCTTTATGAGGGTGATATGAGTGATGAGTCCTGCTCCCCTTAGATACTGTTGCTTTTCTAACATTTAATCTTAATAATACACATATTGGTTCTGCTCTGTTATTTCTGTCTTTCAGAAATGACATTGCGTAGCCAATGTTTGAACAAAAAAGTATTTGCGGAGCTACTCTGCATCTCACATTTTCAACTTCCGGGCATCAGAACTAGAAGTGAAGAAAGAATGAAAAGCCACACTCTGAGGCCAAGAAAAGCAAACGATAAAGAGGTGTAGTAATAAGAATATTTGTACGGCAGTATATCATTCCACCAGACATTTCTGTTGCATCTTTGCCCTCAAATCCAGATTCTTATCGATCATGCTTTGAGAATGCATCTTCGCCGTCACTGTCAATTACAAGTCACTACGGTACTGAGTGGATATTGATCCATGTAGGAGGATTTAGTCACCAGTAGAGGCTGTTAAAGGTTATTGATTACTTAATGTCCGTGTCATCCTTAAAAGATCTGAATGGTTCACCTTCACAAAGGAAAGACTGAGTCACACAGTCTGTGGACTGAAACCCTCAGTGGCTCATTGTTTAAAACACTGGTCGGACACATGGTGTTGTTGTATATGAAGTCAGCTGAACCGTTGAGAAAACCTACAAGTCTGTTAACCATGGTGTCAACAGCAAAACCAAATGTTGAGTCACACTTAAGATGTTCTGACTCCACACATCGAGGCTTTGCTTCACAATTACTGTTGATGAGCCGAGAAAGAGACGAGCAGAGAGGAGGGTGAGATTCACAGGTTGAATGACATCTTTCACAGATAAGTCTCTGCTTTGGGGAGTGTGAGCCTTCAGATAAACAACAGAGATCTTTCAGAAACATGCTGTCAGTTAATCATTTTGTTTCCTCAGTTCTACATCTGTCATCTGTCAGCTAACACGACACTCAGCACTGAGCAGAGACATTTATCTCGAATAAACTGTGTATCTGTGCTGCAGATGAACAGTCTATGTGCAGCTTTAATACTAAATCTGGATGCAGACACCTGCTTTGTTTTTTTTCCTGGCATAGTGTCCTATGTCTTACTCATCACAAACATTATTCAGGACACTCTCTGTGCACTACATTTCATTTGTGTTCACTGCCTGGCTACAGGTCTGCACGTAGTCAAAGTTTAGGACCGTTCAGTTATGTATCCGCAAAACATGTTTGGTCACACAACAAGCAGTTACATTTTATTGTTGAATGATAAATACTGGTTACACTCTCAATTAATTGCTATGAAAAGTGTGTAAAATTCCCACCACAATTTCTCAGAGCACTAGTTGAAATATTTAAATGTCTTTTTGTCTGAACAACAGTCCAAAACTTAAAGATAATCACTTCACTATCATAAAAAAAATGTAGAAGTAAATAAGAATGATAATTTCAGTTCTAATTGGTGAAGATATGATATTTGCTTCGGACATCCCCCAGTAATATCTCAGATTTCACTTTTACACAGCCCAAGTCACATGTTAGAATTGGAATTAGCATTTGCCAAAATATTGGAAAACAAAATGTTTTGAGCATTTCTGCTGTTCTTTATTTTAGAATCAAGAGACACTTTAATATTTCAACTAACATTTATGAGCACAGTCATTGAGAGTGCAGCAAATTACATTTTTGTTTTTTCATTTGTTGTGGAACACATTCAAAGTTAACTCTGATTTATTTAACTTGATATATGATACAAAATAAAAATAAAATGGTGCTCTATAAAAAAAATAATGATCTTTCACTGTTTCTCAATGGTGACTTGGTTCTGTTTTAAAGTGGATAAATAAAACTTACAGAGGCATGATTGTTGTCCTCCACATATGGCAAAATGCAAGTTCATGATCTGTTCAACTGTTCTATCTTTTTAAAAGCAGTAAATCTTTCATGGAACATGGCATATATACAAATACAGGGCAAAAAAAACATCAGACTGTCCTCCCTTCAGGAAAAAGAAAGTTCAGTTCCTAAAAACATTTTAGCCATTGTACTTAAACATTTTTTCTGTTTATGAAACATACCATACATATAAAGTTAGCTTACAAAAATCTGTTAGTTTAAGAAATGTATTAGGAAATCATAATGGTGCTTCTGCCTTTTGAACTGGGCTCATGGGTGTTGCACTTAATCCAAAGTACTGTTTAATTCTTCTGTTTGGACTTGCACCAAAGCTGATGTAATATTATGTAACTTCAACAAAAACACTCTGACGTAGACAGAATAATTGTACATTTGCAGTATTTCACATTAGATCTGGAATTGCACCTGCTCTTTTGCAAAGTCAGGAGAACTAATACTAACCAAAATCTGTTTTCCTCTTCATCTCCAGGTGCTGTTACCCCCCTATGATGACAGTATCAGCATCCCTCCAAAGCAAGCTCCTCCACCTTACACCACCGCTACAGCATGAAAACATTCCCAGCATCCTGCTGCCTGGACCCTGCCGTTAATAAAACCCCAGCAGAATTTATGCACCACACTGCCTCTCCAGTGTACAATATATTCATCGATATATTGTTGCTACACACACACACACATTGCAGCACATTCATGCATGCACAGACATGACCAAAATGATCTCACACACACATATGCACATGCACAAACCTCTACCACCACCGTGACCTCTCATCCCTCCCTGTTATTTATTGGTATTATTGATACTGTAACTCTTCCATGTGTGCATTCTGTTTCTGTAAGTATGATTCCAGAAATGAGCATGTGCATTTTTATGCATTTGAACCTCGTTGTAATAAGGCACTAGAAGGTTTGATAGATGATTCAATATATTTTTATCAATTCTACTTACTGTGTATGTACCTGTAATAGTATTTTATGTGTCCTCCCTTTGATAGACATGTTTAGGGTACGCACAAATGCAAAAATGACGATTATTGCCCACAGTAATGAGGGAAACATTGTCGAGTGTTTCCTATTTGTCTTGTCTCTGCTCGTGATCAGGGTTGGATTGCCTTTATTCATAACTTTCTCTCTGATGGGGTGCCCTTTGTATATCCATGAGTGAAGTGTCACCTTGACTAGACCTTTTCCCAAAGAAATGCATCTGCCTGTATTCTGAAATGAACGAAGAGCAACCTAGTGTATATCGAACATATCACCCTCTTTTATGGTTTCATCCAACTGCAGACAGAAATGTCTTGTGTTAGTAAATTCAGAGTGTTGAGTTGTGGTGGTTGACCTTCATAACTTTTAAATGTAGTTGTGTGTTTCTACTGATTGATGAGAACTGTCGTGGGCTGCTATTTTATCTATTTTTGACAGCGCAGAAGTAGCACTGATCTGGAATCAGTTTGCTTTTTGAAGTCATGAGAGTATTCATGGGAATCTGGTGCGGTGACTCTAGATCTGGCCTCTCTCTATGTTTAGGAGCTCAGTAAATTCGGACCCTACGGAGCTTGTGTTTTTTCAATTAAGCCAATGGGAGCTTCTGGTCTGCGTGAACACACAGGTCTGTTCCACCAGATGCAGTTATTGGCAAACTGCTTCCTGGACACAAAATGTACTACAAGGACACAAAAGTCAAAGCAGAAGACAGAAAAATAAAGATGTGACATTCATTTGTCTATTAAAAAAACTACACCGACAGATGTTTGTGTCTTATTTTGAATGTGAAGCACAAGTTTGTGCTTAAACTCATAAGTTAATTTGTGTCGCCAACAAATGATTAAAAACAAAGTTGTGATTGTTTCTGATGTTGACACTGACACTGTGTGCTTAGTCTAGGATGTGCCCGTGGGAAACTATCAGTAAGTGGTGACTGTGTATGAAGGTGGTCATTGTGTGGCAGGAGTGGTTGGATTTATGATGACTCAACTAACTCTACTAGGTCTTTCCATAAACTGCCAAAAAAAAGATGTGGAGAGTTCATCCAAGCATCACCTCTGTCACAGTGGTTATGACCTGTTAGATTACAGGACAATATAAAGGAACATTGTTTTTTTATTTTTTACTTAAAACATGACCAGCTTTAAAAGATCATTGCTTTCAATATATAGAAATAGGTGAAGAAAATCTAATACAAGTGCTGATTCTGGTCTTCTTAAAGTTAATTTAGCCTGTGCACCAAATAAAAATAGATTCAGTTGGCCAGGTTTTTGTGCTAAATTGATAGTAAAAAAAAAAAAGTTACAATCAATGGATAGTCCATGATATTCCACTTCCATAATGTGTACATTCCCTTTAAAATGGGTAAAGGATCGCTGAATCTCATGCCTTCAATGCCCCTTAATCTGAAAGCATAAGTGCTGCTTCAGTAAACTTTAAAACAAGCCATTAAACTCTTTATTCTTTAATGTAAGAACAAACTGAAGCATGAGCAGGTCCCAGCTATATGTTAGCAAAAGTATCCACAGAGGTTCTGTTTAATATGAGCAGAACAAGAGGCGTCTCCTTGGAGTGGGAGTAAACAGAGAAACAGAGAGTGGATGGAGTAAGGGGCAGAGCAATGCAAGTGCCTGGACAGATACAAAAAGAGTGGAGAGGGCTGGGATATATGCATGTTTACAGTCTGGAGCTACCAGATTGACTGATTCCTCCTGCAGGGAGTCCTGACCTGAGGAGTGTCGGGATCTACTGAAAAACTTTTATTGCAGAAGGAGGAATTGTCGGTTTAAATAACGGGGTAAGTTTGACTTATTTTCCTGATAGCATGAGGCTGTGTCGTTGCTGAGGTACTACACTACTCCGCTTTTATATCTTATTTTAAAGCTAGAGTTAATATGATTTTTTTAACTTAAAAAAAACAACAACTGGGTGTAAAACGTGGAATCACCAGCTGTCACCTGTGTTCTGTTTTTACTGAAGACATCTTAGTTTCCATCACCTGCATCATGAAAAGCCATCAGAGGATGAAGGAAATGTGTAAAACAGAGATCAGGTCCCATAAAACACAGCTACAGCACAGTATGCTGGTTTTGTGTTTAATAGTAAACACACAGCCTTTGCTTTCATTCACGAGGAAATGTGAGAGGGGTTGCTCTGTGATGGAATCCTACTATTTCAGTCACACAGTTTATAAAATCACTTCATATTTTCACCTGTATGAGGCCACTTTGTGAATGATGTATCAGTTTTTTTTTTAATAATAATCAAACTCAGTAATTTGGAAAATGTTCATTTTTACATAAGGAACATTAAAGTCAGATGTGAGTTCTTCCATAGATTGTACATTTGTCATACTGATCAATAGTCATTGAAGAAAACACTGTCAGACCTTTGGCAAAGAGACATCAAACAGATGTGAGGTCAGAGGTCAACAGCTCTATGTGGGATGCAACATGGTTATGTGACCCCTGCTGGTCTCAGGTCAGCTGCTACCATATACATGTCTGTGTGGGGCTGTTCATCTGCCTGAGCTGCAAACAGGAGCACTGAGTCAGTGTCACCACCCTGAGCACTGTTCAGAACTTCATTAAGAAATTCTGAAATTTTAACGTCTTACAAGCTGCTGCCATCCTGCTATTGAATGTGAATATATTTGCTATTTCTTCACCAAACACAGACAGGATTCAGACAGAGGAGTCTGTAGTCTGAATATGATGTAATGGATGGCTCTCCTGGGGACTGGATAGGGAAACAGTCTGCAGTAGTTTTCAGCCTCTCTTAAATCACCTTAAACCACCTATGCAGCCAAACATCCAAAAGCTCATTCACATGCAGTTTTGTTGACTTCATATGAGGCAGGTGGGAAAACTTGACACTCTTGTAGCCCACACTTCCACACCATGACATATATTTATGAGAACATTTAAAATTTACTATCAGATTACATAATTTGAAATGTGTTCTCTCCTGTAACTCTACAAACTGATGCATTGCTGTGTTTATTACATCTCACTAAAATGTGAAATCTGAAGCTGAGGAGGTCAAATATGCAGGAGGTGAAAGTTCTCCTATGTATATCCCTCCTCATGATTCACTTAAATGCAGCATTTCACTAGTAACCTTACTGACACACGATCACTATATTCCAGGAGCTTATGTTTTCAGTCCTGTACGTTGTTGTCTGTTCGCTGCATAGTTCAACAGATATCAGTAACATTTGCTGTGGAGTTACATGACGGGCATAAGAAAAATGTGTGCTTTGCCATGAATAGTGCCACCATGTGGCCCTTTGCAAGGAACCTTAGTTTTATTCATGAACCTTGAATTTTTCCTGGAGTCCTTGGTAATACTTGTTTGGAGTTTGAAGTCTTATTAGCCATTAGCCTCTTACTGTATTTTGTGTTTTTTGGCATTAAACTTTATAGTTAAAAACTTTTTTTCCAAACTTTGATTGTTCCTTGTTTAGTTATTAAGAAGATTATGGGGAAAAATCTTTGAAACCACATTTCAAGGACTTAAGGCTGATTTTAACATTCCTCCCACAAATTGTACCAAAATTCCCCAAATCTGAAACATAACATATTTGAATATCACTTGCTTTTTGATACCATTTTATTGACAAATTCTTGTGACAAAAAATATTTTTAAGATAAAAAAACTAACACTCAGTTTTTCTTAATTTTCCGTCTTGTCTCTCTTTCTCTGTCTCTGTCTTTACACTTCCATGCAGGCTTGCACTGCATTGTGGGAGCATTTCTACCAGTTCTTCTCTCTAAACACTGCAGTTGTCGCCTCTCGTCAGAATGAGGTCTTTGGCCTTCGGCCTCTTCTGCCTGCTGTGCTGTAACGCAGTTCGACTGGACAGGCGCCGTCCCAGACCCATTGCAGCCAGAGGGCGAAATGAGACAACTGTCCAAACCAAAGCAGTGGGTAAGTGACCAGTTGTGACCAATGTGTGTTTTCCTAACTGCACTTTTGTCTATTTCTGTCTAACAAAGTCAAGTACTGTAGATCTTGAAATGTAGTTTAGATTTAAAGGTTGTAAGTTTGCAGTATTTGATTTCCTAAACTCACAAACCTCCATGTCTTTGCTCACAGAGAACCCTTGCAAAGCCGTCCCACTGGATTTTGTCTTTGTCATCGACAGCTCTCGAAGCATCCGCCCTCACGACTACGAGAAGGTCAAGACCTTCATCATCAACCTGCTTCAGTTCCTGAAGATCGGCCCTGATGACACTCGGGTTGGTCTGCTCCAGTATGGCAGTGAGATCCATCCAGAGTTCTCCCTCAACACCTATACCACCAAGGCTGAGGTGGAGCAGGCAGTGAGGAACATGAAGCACCTCGCCACAGGAACAATGACAGGTTTAGCCATCCAGTACACCATGGAGACATCCTTCACTGAGGAAGATGGAGCACGACCAGCAAATCTGCAGATCCCAAGGATTGCTATGATTGTGACTGATGGGCGGCCTCAGGACACGGTGGAGGAGATCGCAGCTCAGGCGAGGCAGGCCGGCATCCAGATCTTTGCTATCGGAGTGGGAAGGGTGGACATGGACACTCTGAAGACCATAGGGAGTGAGCCACACTCTGAGCATGTGCACCTGGTGGCCAACTTCAGCCAGATAGAAACCCTCATCTCTGTGTTCCAGTCCAAACTGTGTGGAGGTGATGAATCCCATCTCTTTTTAGTCCAGTGACCCTCCTCATTTGCATTGCAGTGTTTTCACCCTTTGTTTAACCATCTGTGTTTGTGTGTGTGTATGCATGCATGTGTTATAGCTACAGAGATGTGTGAGGTGGTGGACCATCAGTGCCAGCACATCTGCGTGAGCAGTCCTGCTTCATACAGGTGCAAATGCAGAAAAGGATTCATCCTCAACCCTGATGGCAAGACATGTAAAGGTGAAAGAACGCCTTTCTTTTCTGTGTTTACCCAGATTTGAACAGTTTTTATCCCTATAAAACATTTTAGTGTCTTTGAACTCATTGTTTTGGTTTTCCAGTGGCACATTTAGTTTCCTTCTGGAGTTAGAGTTAAAAGGATACACATTTTTGAACTTACACTAATCAGATGGATCATATGTTGTCACTCTGTAGCTGAGGACATGTGTGCTGTGGTGGATCATGGCTGTGAACACATCTGTGCAAACCTACCTGACAGCTACGAGTGCCGCTGCCGTCCAGGATATCAACTCAACATAGACCTGAAGAAATGCAATTGTAATAACATGTTCTTTACTTTCTCTGTCACTGGGACCCATAACCTCTTTTTTGTTACTATATTAATTTTAATATATTTGTCTTTATGTATACCTACAAAATGTTACCCAGTTGCATACACACATTAATATTTTATCTCCATACTTTTTCAGTATATAGTTAAACCCGTCCAATTAAGAATGCCTAACGTCGTGCAGAGCAGTGGAAACTTCAGTCCATCAAAATTTAGGTTGCATTAGGTCTCATATATATTTAGTTTTCATCTGGGTGATGTCTAAAGTTGTGTTGCATAGTTCCCTGACACACATCCATCCATCCCAGTATAGAAAACTACATTATTATGAACTTTTAGAATATTTTTTTTTACAGAACATTTACTCTTAACATATATGGAAACACCGTGAGGAAGGCATGATAGCATTTGGTGCCTAAACACGGCATACTGGAGTAAACTCGTGCTAGTGTGTTTAATTTAGCTGGTCCTTCAATATAAAGGAGATCCAGCATTCATCCTGCCAGCAATGTTCCTCCACCCACTGTTGGAATAGGTTCCTTTTTGCTCCTCTGGTGAATGTTAACAGAAAGTAAAGTGGGGGAGATTTCCTGGAGGAAGTGTGCTTTTGCAATCACCAGAGCAGCTGCTGAGATGTGGAGGTGTATCCAGGATATCATAGTACCACTGAATCAAAACAAGAATGACCGTTTGATCTTTCCTGTTCGTGGGTTCACAGATCTACACCTTTACCAGAGTGTGTGAGAGTGGATTTAGATCTTTGATAAATATTCAGTCAGTTTTCTCATTTGTTACATTTTGTCCTACTTTTGAGTGTTTCTTCTTGTATACTTGGTATGTATGTGTCAGCCTGAGAGGTATACAGATAAGGAAGTAGTAGTACATGTAGTGTGAGGAGTATCATTGCATTAATAGGACATTCATCCTTTCCAGTAATAGACTACTGTGACCTGGGGAACCATGGCTGTGAGCACAACTGTGTCAGCGTTCCAGAGTCCTACATCTGCAGGTGTAAGAAGGGCTACATGCTCAATCTGGATGGAAAAACCTGCAGCAGTACGTGCTTTTGTCTTGTGGTCATCACATAAAAAGACAGTCACACTTTATAGCAACAAACAGAAATCTAATACTAAAATGTTTTTCATAAAGTCACCACAGATACCAATTATATCCACAGGAATGAATTGTCATTTGTTCATAACAACGCTTCAATCTCTGCTCTGTACTGATTATCTCACCCAGAGATCGATCACTGTGCTGATGGCACCCACGGGTGTGAACAGGAGTTTGAGAACACAGACCACTCCTGTGTGTGTAAATGCAGGAAAGGCTTCACACTCAGGTCTGATAGGAAAACATGCAAGAGTAAGTGTCTGATGCCTTTTTCTATTTACTTGAAATAAACAATAATGTGTTATTGATTTACAATGTGTGTAATCTGTGTATCTGTGGGGTAGAGCAGCAATATGATGTGTATGAGAAGATTTGTTCACACGTCTTGGAAAGACTTCAGATGTTCTTACAGCACTGGAGGGGCTGTATGTGAAAACTTGTGATGTTTAGATCTAGGCCTCAAGATTATTTAGATTTCTTTTGTCTGTGCTCACTTATGCAATGCATGATGCAGGAAAGGAATATTCAGTAAATTTGATAGAATCTGTCTGTGAGATTTCCATCTTTCCAATGTATATTAACATTAGAAATCTTGGTCAGAGTAGCAGAAAGTTTTCAGGAATTACACATTAATCCTGCCTCACCTAATAAACTGACTTTTTTCTTGCAGAGATCGATCACTGTGCTGATGGCACCCACGGGTGTGAACAGGAGTTTATGAACACGGAGGACTCCTGTGTGTGTAAATGCAGGAAAGGTTTCACACTCAGGCCTGATGGGAAAACATGCAAGAGTAAGTGTCTGATACTCTTTTCTACTTCCTTGAAATTGTAGAATTTTTTTTTTACTCTTTTTAAAAAAAGAGGTGGAAAACATTTAAACAATAATGTGTTATCGATTTACGTAGTGTGTAATACTGCATTCATATTTATTATTGTCTAAACAATGTATCTGTGGGGTAGAGCAACAATATGATGTTAATGCACCTGCATTATACAGGTTCTTGCAGCACAGGGGGCTGTACATAAAAATTTGTTATGTTTAGATCTAGGCCTTAAGATTATTTAGATTTGTTAGAGCTTCTCTGTTTGTGCTCGAAGATGTAATAAAACATTATGATCATTACAGGAAGAACATTCAGTACATTTGATATAATCTGTTTGTGATATTCTTTCCAGTGCACGTTAAAATTAAAGTCTTGGCTAGAAGAATGTTTTCAGTAATCCTGCCTCACCTAACTGACTATTTCCTGCAGAGATCGATCACTGTGCTGATGGCACCCACGGGTGTGAACAGGAGTTCATGAACACGGAGGACTCCTGTGTGTGTAAATGCAGGAAAGGCTTCACACTCAGGCCTGATGGGAAAACATGCAAGAGTAAGTGTCTGATGTTTCTTTCATCTTATTTCAACAAAGAAGGAAATATTTTATTCATGGACTAAGACATTACATCACATGTACTGTTATACACATTAATAACTGATGTACTGTCCTCCAACCTGTTTTTCATTAGTGCTACAGGGTTGAACAGTTTGTCTTTGGAGTTGAGTCCAGCAGTCAAACATTAAACTGTAGCACAAGAAGAAACTTGATACTGCATTACTGTAATCACCTCTGGCCATGAATACTCTCCATGGGTCGCAGTTAAGAGGTATTTCATTTTCTCAGTAATTCTGCCATAATCCTGTCCGTATTGATAAACTGACTGCAGGGATCGACCATTGTGCTGATGGGAAACACGGCTGTGAACAGGAGTTCATGAACACAGAAGATTCATGTGTGTGTAAATGCAGAGATGGATTCACACTCCGACCTGATGGAAAAACATGTCAAAGTGAGTCCAAGCTCATTCATTGTTATGAATATTCAATGAACTGCAGCCAGGTTATGACGAACAAATTTAAAAACACTGATTTGATGGGACACTGCAGAATAGAGGTGCCTTACAGGAGATGACATACATACAGTAAATAAAGTAAGTTTTGTGGCAGTGAGTCTCTCTGTTGAGAGTGATTATTGTGTGATTCATTTCAATTCATATTGAACAGAACTGATCCAAATGTAGTCCTAATCCTTGACAGAACAGAAAAGATAGGACTGATATTTGTGTGAGGCGAAATGAACAAAATTCTGAATATAATCTGTCATGTTGCTATGACCGTTTCTGTCCCCTGTTCTGTTATTTCCACATTACATAATTCTGAATGAATTTTCAACCAGTCGTGAGGTTGGCGTTAATCCCAGCGCACTGATAAATTCTCTGTTTTTCCCTCCCATCAGGATTAAGGGGATATTCAGTGTTTATGTCCTCAGATTAGTCTAATAATGACAAACACAGAGGATTTACAGTTACAATGACACACAATTAAGAATATGAATTTACATGTTTCTCTGTGATTACTCTCTCAGGTGTGGATGTGTGTCAGACAGTGGATCATGGCTGTGAACATCAGTGTGTCAGCACTAATGACTCCTACATCTGCAGATGTTTTGAAGGATTTATGTTGGCTGAAGATGGGAAAAGCTGCAAAAGTATGATCTCAACTTTGATATAAATCCTGTCCATCTGAATTTAATAATACATAAAACACGTGTTTGATTTCCTTGTCTCTGACAGAGCC
Organism: Larimichthys crocea; assembly: GCF_000972845.2. Classification (NCBI taxonomy): domain Eukaryota; kingdom Metazoa; phylum Chordata; class Actinopteri; family Sciaenidae; genus Larimichthys; species Larimichthys crocea. The sequence goes on from NC_040023.1 coordinate 27,113,917, forward strand.
AGAGTGTGGTGATGGAGTCATGGATCTGGTTTTTGTAATCGATGGCTCTAAGAGTCTGGGTCCTGCCAACTTTGAGCTGGTCAAACAGTTTGTAAACGGCATTGTGGACTCGCTGGACATTTCCAGGACAGGCACACATGTTGGTCTTATTCAGTACTCCACCAAGGTGCGCACTGAGTTCACCCTGGGCAAGTACACCACAGCAGAGGACGTCAAACAGGCTGTGTCTCGCATGCAGTACATGGGGAGAGGCTCCATGACCGGCTCAGCCATACGTCACATGTTCGAGTTCAGCTTTTCAGCTAAAGAAGGAGCCAGGCTGAACATCCCACGTGTCAGCATTGTGTTCACTGATGGAAGATCACAGGACGATGTGTCTGAATGGGCTAATAAAGCAAAGAACTCTGGTAACACTTAATAATGCACAAATCAAACTCAGTTCCGTCTCTTTCCTGTCATGATCCTATTTGTTTTCTGTTATTTTCAGGAGTCACAATATATGCTTTGGGTGTCGGCAAAGCCATTGAACAGGAGCTGAGAGAAATAGCTTCAGAGCCTGATGAGAAGCACCTCTATTACGCTGAAGATTTTGAGAACATGGGGGAAATTACAAAGAAGCTCAAGTCCAGGATATGTAAAGGTATTGTACCTGAACTAAAAGAAGAATGTCAATTATAAAAAACATTGTTCAATGCTATTTCTGCAGCTCGATCCTGCAGGGCAGTGTCTTGACAACATGTATTTCCATTAAAATGGTGCATCACTGCCATCTGCTGCTGCTATGACAATCACTGATTCAACCATACATTTTTTAGGCGGCAACACTGCAAAAACATATCACATATCCCACCTACATGTACATAGACAGGAAGGGAAACCTGCAGGGAAAGATTAGAAGGGATCAGGTGAAGCAAAGGGCGAGATAGGGAAGGTAAGATGAAACTAAACCGCTCCAGCAGGAAGATCTTCTCATCTGATTTTTTTTCTTTGCCCACAGACAAACCATCTGATGAAAACATGTGCGAGTGTGAGAATGTGATTACGTTTCAAAACCAGGTCACAGAGAAGCTAAAGACCCTGGTGCAGAATAATATCCTTTTCTAAAAAAAAAAAAACGGTGTCAACTCCACAGTTATGCTCAATATGTTTGTTTGTTTTTTGTAATCTGCAAATCTTGACAGTTTAAATGAAGAGACAACTAAAAACCGAGTGCTGTTCAAGATTAATAGATCAAACATTATATGACTTCATGTGTTCACAGTTTTCAGTCTAGGTGTTTGAATACAGGAATTATCAGTAAACACACTGAGACTGACTGACTGGACAAACAATGAACACGTAACAATGGACAAAAGAACATAATATACACAGTGTTCAGTTTAAAATACCCTATTACAAGTGAAGTTAAAGTACCAAAGTATTTGCATTATTAGTTGATATAGATTTTATATTTTTAATCTAAATCTGCAAAGTAACTAGCAGCCAAAGCTATCAAACAAAAATGCACCAGGCTGAAGTTGTGGAAATGATTAACATGGAATGCTCTACAAATAACTTTTTCCACATATGCTTCCAAACAATATGCAGCATCACTACATGCAATATTGGCTTTAATCATGCTATCACATGGACCGATCTTAGCTAGCTAGCTAGCTAGCTGGCTAACACACAGGCAGCTGGGTTAGGTCTGGAGTTTGGGTTATTTATTTATTTTTTAATATACATGTTGAAATAGTGAGTGTAAGTAAGTTATGGGTGTACTCTGATGTGTGACTTTATGTTTTATAAATTATTATGAGATGTGTTAAAATGCTCTCTCTATATCAAGATAAATCCACCAAAGTTGGCTTAGTGAACTTCTGTTTTCATTCTTTCCTTAACATGCCCACTTGAAGCCATGTCAAAGAAGCTGGAGATACTCGAGACTCAACTTGTACTCAAATGAAAGGCTGAGATACCCCTGCCCGGCTCACAACCTGCAGTGTAGCATTCACAGGACCTCTTTAATCCTGCTCTACTTGCTACACTGAAACATATGCAAATGCAATGCTTTCTACTGAAGCTATTTATATACTTTTGTATACAACACAGTGTATTTTTGTCTGTAATGTTTTATATGTAATGCCAAAAATTATATATTGTACAGTAAACTGACAAATAAACATTTTACATTTTGTTTTGTTTTCATTTGACTTTAGATTACCGTGTGGGAATTTGCAATTCACAACAGGTGCAAAAACTAATGTAAGCTCATCAGTAAAATGCAGACTCCATACTTTCTGACTCAAAAACACTAAGAATAGAACCACCCTAGAAATATATATATTGTACATGTGCAAATGCTGCACAGATTTTAATGTATATTTGACATTTTGGCACAGAGGATAACATGGCTGTACCCTGAGGCCAGTTCTCTTTTTTGGTTATTTTTTTAGCCTAGTGGTATCAAAGAATAACATTTTCCATCCAATATGTTTTGTGTATAATGATAGTTACATCATTTCATTGCTACCAGCATGGTTATATACTTTAGTTTTATTGTATGAGCGGAGGAAGCATCTGTTTTGTTTATCATCCCAAAGTAATGCTGAATTACTTTCTGAAATAGTTCTGTTGACTGTGATGTAAGAAACAAACACCGTAGCAGAATAAGCCTTTTAAATGTGTCATAAATCATATAGCTCCCTATAAACCCTGCCTTGATACATACAAAAGTGTGATTGTTTTTTAAGTTTTGATGGTTTTCTCAGAAATGCTGGATATGCAGAAATATGTTAATCTGTCTATGAAGTGATTTAAAATGACTTTGTATACTTGCTAAAAGAGGCTCCTGGTGGAAAAGTTTGACTACATTTTATGACACTTGCAACTGATTCACATTAACCCAACATCAGTGATTTTAAAGAAAATCTCACGTTACATGGTATCACTTTAGATGAGTGTTTTATTAAATACTCAATGGAGTACTGTGATGATCTGTTTATGTGCTTTGGTTTACATCCTCGTTCAGGGGCCTCAGGACACGGTGAACAGCAGCAGCTCAGGTAGACAAAAATATGATAAAGAATGGTGAGAAAGACAACCTTTGAATCGTACAATTCTTGAAGAAGTGATATTGTATGGATAAACATGTTTACACACAGATAGTAAATATAAATCAGTGCATGTTTCCATCAACTATGGGACTATATAATCCCAGAGGACATGACACAATTTATACAAGAGGGCATTTCATTGCTTTTTTATGAAGTGAATTAGTCTCATCTAATCCTCTTTGCCCTTTTGCCGCTGGGATGATTCTAAAAGCTCCTGGTTTACTGTGTGCTATATGTTCCTAAAGCACAATGTCAACTTATATTTATACAACTTATTATACAACTTATGAAATTATCCATCATATATATCTGTATACTTCTATCTATCTATTTTTCGATTTATTTTTATTTATGAGTATCTTTTTTATCCACCATGTGTATTTTGAGCTGCTGTAACAAATGATTTACCCCGTGTGGGATCAAGTCAAGCATGTGACGTTAAATAAACGTTTAATACCTGTCTTAAAGAGGAGTCCTTATATCAAAATCTAGTTTTAACACCATTATTACTTGAGTTTAAATTACAGCTACATGATGTATAAAGTATTTCTACACTGTTAGTAGGCTAGAAAGTATTTTGACCCTAATGCCCTCCCATCTATATGTTGTTTTCTTCAGGAAACAGAGCCACAATTGGCAAAGTTCCTGAAAGGGTAAAGATAAATGTGACTAATGTGACTATATAACACATTTAAATCAATATAGCCTTAAAATAAAATACAGACATATGCATGAATCGCTAAAGAATCCTAATTCAAAGTTTAAAGACATATTTTACATATCTATTGATAAACCACATTTTCCATGCTTCAAGACATGGTTGTGCAACCAACCAAAAGCACATTTTATTCAGGTCACAAAATAAAAAATACTTCACGCAAGAAAGAGAAGAACCACAATTATTCAAAATCCACCATAACTTATGTGAGAGGTGAACTATTGTTCATGTTTCTATAGATTGTTTATGTTGAGACAGTTATTACGGACTCCACAACTTATTCTTTTAGTATTTTAATTCTATTTATTTAAATGCATAGTTTTATTGTTGAATGTTGTTAATTCTCTCAGGCTGTAGTGTTCATTTAAGCAGTAAGTTGTAAGTAGTAACAGGGAAACGCGCTGCACTGTCTAACTTATACATTGTTATGAACCAAATGAGAAGAAAAGACACAAACATTCAAAATCCACTTCAACTTACCTCAGGGTTAGGCATGGCAGCAGTACGTTTCTGTAGAAAAGTAACCAAACTTATCACATAAACGTAGAGCAGTGCAATATGTGTGTGGAACAGAAGTATTATACATATATTTTATTCTGGCACATGATGTGCTACCCTAAACATTGCCACCAGGAGGTGGATCTCTTCCAGAAGCACACTCCCATAAAGGGGAGGAAACTCACGTCAAGCACATGTTTGCCTCCTCCTCCTATATCAATAGTATGTCTGTGAGCTGGGGGCAGTTTGAGAACATTCAGCAGTAGTGACTGCACTGCTTAGCTGCATTTTCACAACAGATCTGGGGCAAGGGTGCAGCAGGCCATGCCTAAATACACAAAGAGACTAGGGGAGATAATGGTGCCCAGCTACTCTTAGGAACTGAAGAGCTATAGCTGTCCATGATTTCACTGCCAGACAGTCTCTGTCCTTGCTAACAGAGAGCAGTGTGGAGTTGTCTTTGCTTCTATTATAATCTTTTTTTAATCATCTTAACTTTTTTTCAAACATGGGGTGCTCCTCATCCAGTGCACAGACTATTGATCAAGAGAAGAAACCAGGTACAAAACCAGAGGAAAGCAATGGAGACGCAGTGGGTAAGTAGTGATCACCGGTGTAGAATGTAAATGTTTAAGCATGTCATTTATCTTTGTGTCTTTTAATCTGGTGAGCATGAAATACGATCTATGCATTTTCTCTGTGTGTTCAGTAGCTCCAAGTTACTTCCTTTGAGTCAGGTCTGGCTGAGGGGGGTGTGTGACTGCTGTTCTGGTACACTGTGTGCTTTCTCACTCTCCTTTGCTGCACAGCATACTACAGTGCTTCATGGAGAGAATTATTTATGTTCACTCACATTCCTCTGAAGTGGTTTGTATTTATTTTTATACTAAAGAAAAAAAAGGCACTTTCTGCACACACTTTTTACTCCTGTGTTGACTTATTGAAAGTTTCAGTCACAAGGACTTTTCTCAAGTAACTATTGGGGGGAAATAATGGGAGAGTTGTTCTGTACACAGAGACCAAGAAATGTTTCTAATCATCGTGGTTATTTTTAGACATCCATCTCCAGTTTGACGTCCATTGAAAGTGTGCTGACAAGAACTGTAAACTGCATTGCATGACTTATTGATGAAATAAGACCTGAGAGAGAGAGCTCACTTATATGATCCTGTCTAATTCTTGACCTCTTTCCATAAAAGTAATTAAGCATTTACATGTAGATGAGCCTAAGTTGGTATAAATTAGATACTCAGTAGCACTGACAGTAGCACTCTGCGAAAGCCAGCTCTCCCAGCTGTCTATCTGCAGCCTGAAGCAAGAGTTGCAACCCAACCTGTTTTCTGCCACTCTGAACTAGTCTGATTTTTAACTTTAGGCATTTCTCACACATGCAAAAGAGTGTCTCTCCTGCTAAATCAATGTGACGTGATCCAAAGATAGTAGACATCTTCTTTATGCTTTAAAAGTTAGTATGCAAAGGTCCCCTCTCCCCCAAAAAAGTAAGTAGATTGTTATCTGTGTGTGCATGATAAGGGGTGTTTGAAATCCAGGAATTTCAAGCTCACACAATGAATACAGGATTGCAGAGGAGAAAGGGGGGGGGGCTCAGAGAGATTGATAGCCTTTTGAAAAGAACCCAAATGTTTTCAGGCTATCCAGAAATTCCTCTGCATGGGGCAGCGAGGCTGGGCTGTGAAACAGTTTAACACCTAAACATGTAGTAGTGCTCTGTAGTGCCTTGGTTTGTTTGGCTTTCTATATGGACTCTATGTTCAAGCCGGTGCAGACGCCCACTTAGAGGCCTGACACAGACCATGATTGTCTGTTTATGGCTTCAACCTACTGGCACATGTATATGTCATGCCAGGCACGTCTGTATGAACACTATGTTCTCACTGCGTCTCCCCACATACACATGACATAACTGTTACTGCCCTTGTTACACAGTGTTCCTTTGTGCATATGACATGTTAATACTTTGATTTGAATAAATAACAAAGGATGCAGCTATTAGTCTCTAAAGGAAGAAAGTAAATAACCAAAGAAAAGTGTAGTTGGCATAATTTGTCTGTATTCATATACGTACAGCATTTCCATCTTCCACTATGTCATTGTGTGATGTTTGTTTGTGGGCATTGTCTCTCCAGCCAAACAGCCAGCTTTGGTCACCTGGAGAAGCCTGGGTCCTTTTTCCAAGCTCTTACATCACCCCAACAAGAAAACCAAGTTATTGTGCTCTTAGCTTCTCTAAATGTGGCAGGAGGTTTAAATCATACAGTGTGCAGTCTGTCTAACAAACCAGCTGTATGCCATCCAAGCCACCACTGGTCCCATCCCCTGCCCGGGCCCCCGTTGTCTGTCCTCCTCCCTCCCCCTCTGTGCTCTTTGCCAGCCATGGCACTGTTTTGACTGGGATCTCTGTCATCCCTGGCTGCTAAATCATGTTGACACACGAGTCATCCATGCCTGGAGAGGCTGTCTCTGTCTCGACCCAAACACATATTCACACTTTTTAACAGCGGTTCTGGGCTACTGCGCAGACAACAGCTTTGTATTCTCTGTGATAGTCAGTGTGAGACGTTAATGCTCATAGAAGTGGAGGCTGATGGAGAATACGTTTTTAATCTAGAAGAGGAAATTGTGTAAATCAAAAACCTTATAAAGAGTTAAAAGTTTGGGAAAAGACCTGCCTAAAATCCTCTGCTTTTACAACACTACACTCCTATTATTGGAAATATTTCACTTTACATAAACCACATCTCTGTGTTTTGTGTTCTTCCTCTGGCTCATTTCCACTGGAGTTGCCAGGCCGTCACATTCCCTTCCACCCATCACTCTCGCCTCTTTTTACCACTTCTGACAGACAAATAAAATCAGGAAGCTGCAGTGTCCAAACTATCCATCCGTTCAGCTTCTGGTGTGCCTCATTTGTGTTGTTTTTGCAAAGAAGTAAAGCTGTGAAATACTGGGAAACTCTGATAAACGATACCTTCTGTTAAGACTTCCTGTAACTGAGATGCATGTTGCAGTTCCTGACATTTGAGTTTATGTATCCAGGTCTGCCATTGTTCCTCATACACTGTATTTTTCACCCAAAGGCTGATTTGTTGTTCACACCCTCAGTTGTGAGAGCAGAGGTCAGGGAATGAGAATAAAGGTAGGGTGTCACCCCAGAGGCAAGTGAAAGTCATCGTCACATGTAATTGATTCCCCCTGAGAGTGACTTGCGTGTCCTTGAGGTTTTAGACAAACACCGGCTTCAATTTTTTTTTTCAGCTGCGGAAATGAAAGGATGTTTTCTCTAGCATGCATTCTGTGTGCCTTATTGCCTTATTTCCTATCTCCGGCCTTTCGTGTTGAGTTAAGCTCCTGTTTTGCTACATTCAGGGTTTTGTGTCTTTGGACACAAAAAATCTGGACAATGTGTTATTGATTTTACAGATTTCTTATCTGTAAAATCAATAACACATTGTCCAGATGCACATGTGTTTTATGAGTTTGATCCATTTTATAAAGGTGGTAAGAATGTTGTCATGACAAATGACCATTCAATTCATAGATTATGTCAAGGACCCCCAACTGACAGAGGAAGCTTTTTTGTTTTTCGTTGTCATGTAGTTGCTGTTACAAATTAACAGGGAATCGCTAGTTGAAAGGACTGATGAAGACTGATGAGTGCCACATGCTTGCAAGTCATAAATCCTAATCAATCTTTTCTTTTGTCATCCCTCTATTGACAGTCAGAAACGGTATCATCGCAGAAGATGCACAAACCATCGAGGACCAGATGCAGTTGCCTGTGCAAACTGCCTTACCAGACGATCTTCAACCGGGAGTCGATGATGAGGCGGAAGCCGTGTTGATAGCCCTGGAGGCCCAGGAGGATCTCGGCTCTGGGGAGGACCTCCTGGCTGTTCCACAGGCTGAGCTTCAGCTAGAACTTGTTGCCCCTGCAGAGCCAGCTCCAGAGCCTGCTGCTCCAGAGCCTGCTGCTCCAGAAGGTGCTGCTCCAGCTGAAGCCACCACTGAACCTGAGGCTGCTGTAGAGGTGGTGGAGGCACTAGCCCCTGTAGAGGAAGCCGCGGCTGTAGAAACTGTTGTGGTTGAGGCCGCCCCTGAGCCTGAAGCCATCGTTGAGGCTACAGAGGAGGCTCCTGCTGCTGAATCTGTTGTGGCTGTGCAGGCAGAGGCCCCTGCTGTTGTTGAGGAGGTGGCCCATGTGCCAGCTGAGGCCTCTTCTGAAGCCACTCCTGCTGTTGAACCTGTTGTATTGGAACCAGCAGAGACCCCAGTGGTTGTGGAAGAAGCAGCAGCAGCTGTGGTAGCTGAAGCCCCTGCTGAAGTGGCTACTCCTGTTGACACAGAGGCTCCAACTGACAATGTTGCAGCAATTACTGCCTCTGCAGCAACACATGAATCCTCAGAAACAGGTGAAGCTGCAGCACCAGGTCCAAGTGAGGCTGAAGCCGCAGTAGAAGGTGTAGCACCAAGTGAAGCTGCAGCACCAAGTGAAGCTGCAGCACCATGTGAAGCTGCAGCACCATGTGAAGCTGCAGCACCAAGTGAGGCTGCAATCCCAGGGGAAGGCGTAGTACCAGATGAGGCTGCAACCCCAGGTGAAACTGCAGCACCAAGTGAAACTGCAGCACCAAGTGAAGCTGTAGCACCAAGTGAAGCTGTAGCACCAAGTGAAGCTGCAGCACCAAGTGAAGCTGCAGTCCCAGGAGAAAGCGTAGTACCAGATGAGGCTGCAGCCCCAGGTGAAAGTGTAGTACCAAGCGAGGCTGCACCACCAAGCGAGGCTGCAGCCCAGAGTGAAGGCGTAGTAGCAGATGAGCCATCAGCACCAAGTGAAGCTTCAGCTCCAGTTGTATCCTCACCTGTACCTGTAGAGGCATCGGAGCTTGTAATAGATGCAGCGATTGCTGTAGCAACTATCCCAGAGATGCCTCCATTATCTCCAATTAAGGCCCAAGCTGAGCCTCAGCCTGTTGTTGAAGAGGCAACAGTACCTCCTGTAGCCCCTGCTGAAACTGCTCCACCAGCAGATGCACCCTGCCCTACAGAAGCCACCCCTGCTCCAGCTGCTGCTGAACCGGTCCAGGAGGCCGAGGTTCCCGCATCTACACCAGTGGTTTCAGAAACTTCTTCTGAAGCAGCCCCAGAAGCTCCACCAGCAACTGTGATCTCAGAGTCTGCGACAGACAGTGCATCACCTTCGGCACCGGCCTCTGAGCCCACGCCTGAAGGTATGAAACTCTAACACTTCTATGTTCCCTCTTATCACATCAGTAATTTCAATCAAGAAATAACTGCTTTAGCTTTTTTACAGCAATGATTCACAGATGAATAGATTCCCATGTAGCTATTTAGAGCAGATTTTTATTTGTTTTTTGCATGTGATGGCTGACAAGCCGCACTGTGCTGCTGTCACATTTTCTCAAGAGTAAAATTATTAACAACTAAAGGGTGACAACAATAGGATTCCAGTGGATGATGGCTGCCTTTGTTAAGGAGAGTACTGTATGAGTTTATGAGGTTTTCTGGCTCAGTGGTTTATTCAAATTGTTTCCGGACAAACCTGTTATCAACTTTGACTTCAAGGCATCACAATCATCATTTTAATCTGCTTGATAAGGCATGAACCACAGATTCTGACAGGCTGACCTCCACCCAAAAATTGTCCTCCAGGGTTGCCACTGGCTGAAATAGTTGGGGAATCCATGCAAACGCATTAGGCACTAAGCATGTGCAAACAAGCAGAAAGAGGTGAGAGGGAGAGCGAAAACAGATAAACTCAGTGCACACATGCACATAGATAAGATGATTTTGTTTAAATACAGATAAACCATTAATGGTCCTTCACCTGCCACATAAGCCAATCAATCTTCTGTTAGACATAAGACCAAAGTTAATTTTACTACAAGGTGCTGCCATTGGTAACTAAGCAGGTATCCAACACATATGTGCATAGCTGGCAACACCAAACTCTCAGTAAAACATTCATGTAATAAGCAGTCCTTCACATAGGTTCCTGCCTGTACTCCTGTGATTAGCCAGAGCTGTCAGGATGAACAGGATATTGTTGAGCCACGAGGCTGAACAGATAACACAGTGTGAGAAACAGAAAGCAGCCACACACACTATCCTGTCTTGAGTGTGTCGATTATAGCAGGAGCATGTTGTCAGCACAACAGCTCCAGTCACGCAACTCTCACTCATTGTACTCCATTGTGAACTCACTACAGAATAATCATGTCCTGCTGCTCCGAATTACATAAGACAATGTAAATGCTTTATAAACCGGACTGGATTCTCATCATTATGTAAAAACTGTGGAGTAAAAGCTTTTTAACAACTTTTTTCAGGCCTCATTTTAAAGAGAAACTCAGTCAGTAATCAGGATCAGTCTGAATGACCTTCTCTTTTACACTTTTGCATATGGTTAATTTCATTTGGAGTGTGTTACAGTGATGCTGGTTGTTCACTCAGTACTGAAGCTAATGTTTTTTTAAACACAGCAGCACTGTTCTGCATTATAAAGTCATCCTCTGGTTAAAATCTGTGGGATACCCAAAGTGTACACTGTATACAATTTAAAATAACTACTGAAACAATTTAATGTGTGTTAATTCTCATGTGTGTATTTTTCATATTAACTCATTAAGTGCACATTTCCTTCAGTGGTCAGTTGCCTTATGTGAAGGGCAGAGTTTGTGGTTTTTCCGGACAGCCTGCTCCCCACTCTTGACTCTTAGAGAACATGCTGTACTTTTAGGACGGAGATGCCCCTGCAGGCAGCACATGTAAAATACTGGTCTGGTGTGGAAGACGTATTGCATAACTACTTTATGAGTTTCTCTCTTGAGGCTAAGCATAGTGTGTGCATACATATGTACATGTGTGTGTGTTCAGACACGAGCTAAATCACTAGTAAACCAGTTCAGCAGAACCAGATGTGGTTGAGAAGGAATGTTTGTGCTTCACTTCTCTTCTGTGGTGCATTATGACAGTAGTTAGGTCTGGGTCTTTTGTAAAAGTGAAGTCATACGTCAAACAAGCTCTAAGTGCCCTCAGCGTGAAATAATACAATAAGGCTTGAGTGAAAATGGCATGTATTGATTTTCTTTCTATGTGTGTGTGCAGCAGTGTCTGCAGCTGATGCCTCTCAGGATGCAGAGAGCGAGAAAGCCAAAGAGGATTGAATTGGTAACAGCACAACCACAAACCACACTTTATTCTAATGCAAATACTGCAGGATCAACTCAGTATCCAGTACTACTCATATGAAAGTATAGGCAGTGCCTAAAAACAATTTATTTTGTTAATTATAATTTTGTAACTTGGTGCAAGGAGTAGAGAATATAATGTAATACAGAAACTGTCAAAGATCTCACTGTATTCTTTATCTTTTTTCAGAGAGAAGAGATTCACCAAAATAACAAAGAATCCCAAATCTACCATTCTAAGGCAACTGGAAGAAAAACAAGACAAAGCAACAAACTTCACATTTTCAGTATTGATCAGTGCTCACCAAACTGTACATCAGATACATTAATATGCACGGTGCCTTAATAACATATCATTTAAGGAAAGATCAGGATTTTTCCTACATTTGTAAATATAAACTAAGTTTTTATACTGAGACCTTACGTGCCTGGAGCCACATACTCTACATGCATGCCTATGTGAAGAAAATGCTCTAAAAACACATAGGACAGGTTGGATGAGACAACAGGGTGCAATATCTTGTGAAATCTGTGAACTCTTAATGGCAGTGTGATGAACTAGGGCACAATGTTTGCTAAGGAAATCCTTGGATATTTAAAATAGCTGCTTCTGGGGAATACAAACCAAACACAACTGTGAGTAAAACTATGCATACAGCTTATAGTGACGGAAACACCAAACACGCGCTGGCTAGGTTTACAGTGCCAGCCTAAAATTCAATTTTTATCACTTATATGAGAAGGATTACATTTTCATTGATTGAATTTAAAGTTTTATGAAGTGTAAACTCTGCCATAAATCCACATTTTAGTTTGGTGTTGTTTACACATTATTTAATCACAGCCTTTCTAATAAGGTTGATGTAATTAATAGGAATGACGGTACTAAATGTCAAGTAACAGAGAGTACAGTGTAATACTGATAAGCACTACTGTAAGTCGACTCCATGTTTCCTTAAGCATGCATACAAACGATATCCAAAAGATTAGTAATGACATACTGAATCATTGCCAGGTTGAGGATGCAGATGATCCAGGTACTGATACTGTATGTCATCCACAAAGCCATTTTTATGCAGCTGTACTACAGCTGACAAATGTTCATAATATTCTCTTTCTGAAAATAAAAGTGTTTCCAACTATAGATTTTAAAGCATCATGAGGCCTGGCAACACTGATGTTATATGCATATGGGTTTGGTTTGAGTGCATTAAATACATGTGTAGCACAGTAAGAGATCACCTAGTGAAAATTTTAAATTATCATTAGTTCTGCTGTGTTGTAAAGGTCTTCAAATGATTGTAAATGATTTTCAAATGTGCAACATGTGATGGACGTTGTGGGAACAATTTTTTTTTATGTCTGATATCTTTTTTTCATCTGTTTCTTTCCTGTAATATTCCTTTTCTGAACTTTGTCTCTGATTCTGCTAACCTAGTGTACAGAATAAAGTTTTACTCACTAATGATATGTGCTTTTTTATATGAAATGGAAGTGTGTTTTAGTGTATGGCAGCCACCATGTTTATAATACTCCCAATGCATGTTTAATTCAAACGAGCATTCATGAAAAATGCAAACATACACAGTACAGTGTGCTGCGTGACAGTATGACCTTTAAAAGAGTTGTTTTTCATCATACCGCCTGCAGTCTCATCGCTTTTAAAACAACACATTTACATTCATCTAGATTTGTTCTGGAACAGTTTCAGCTACATATTTATCCACTATACTCCTCTATGACTTACTGTGGTACGCAGAAACTGTGAAAGTAGTCCCTGGCAATTTAAATTGGTAATAACATTATGTGCACACACATGCCCAGGCTCAACCTCATCATTAAAACTAAGTTCATATATTCCCCATGTTTGAGATGATGCAACTCACATATTAGTATACTGTACCATACATATAATGTGGTGTGTAGCCTAATCATCTTAGAAAACAAATGTTTTTAATATTTAGATGGAACAAAATTGTGAGGATATCCAGCCTTCCACAGAATGTGTTAACCTATCCCACTTATACAAACTCAGGACCAGAGGTGAATCTTTTTCAAGAGAAAGAAGACTATTTGTCTTTCTCTGAGGACTATTTCTCTGTTTAATGAGTTAATGAGTTAAGTCAGATAAATTAAATAATATTTGATGAACTCTCTATGCCTATAGTATAAGCCAAAGATCATTGGTTAGACATTCTAACATTGGTTAGAACAGGAATGCTGTAATCTATCATCTAGCAGCATAGTCCATATGTCTTCATGTATTAATGGCTCTCTAGCCTGTACATCCTGTTGGCATCAACACATATCCAGTATATGAAAACCAATCAGGAAGAAAGAAGAAAAACAAGAAACACATATCACCAAGTGATCAATTACATATGCTTTTGTTGATATCAAGGAAACAATCCATTTAAGCAAATTAAAAACATTTATTATTGAGTTTGATTACACGATGAGTGTGGCAAACTGAGAGAGGATACATCGCCATGGGAATGGCTGGCAGTGTAATTCAATAAGTGCCAACAAGCTTAGATACTTAACAGCTATTGTAGGTGAAATATGAGCAGAGGGAATTTAAAATGCCACGTTGTCTCCAAACACGTCTCATCAATGTTAATGAGGGAGGAGAAAGTGCACTGAGCCTGACTGCTGCTAGTCTGCCAGGTGACCCACAACATGATTATGACAGTGCTAAATCACTTAATGCCTTACAAAATATGATAGATCTGTAAATTAAAGTGCTACACAGGAATGATGTTTAGTCAATTTGTGACTAGTCTACAAAACAAGGCACGTCCTGTATGTTTAATATGATTGTGGATTTTCCAGTTGTTGTTGGGTTTTTTTTTAGATATGTACTTGTTAGGAAGCATTAGTCAGAGGGCCTAATACGGCAACTGCTTCGATCTCAACCAGTCCACCCTAGAAAGAGAGAACATACAACACAGATTTCAGTCTAAATCCACCACAGAATCAGTGGAGAAGTGCCAAAGTCATCAGATACTTACTCTAGGAAGAGCTGACACCTGGTAGGCCGCTCTGGCTGGGTAGTTAGTGCTGAAGACTGCAGTAGAGATAGCAGCACAGTCAATGGCATTATGTTACCAACACACATATTTAACCATGTTGATATAAAATTAGACAGACACATGGTGTAACTTTGGTAAAGTTTGACAGCTGTGAACCGTGAGTAATAAACTACAATCTGATACAAACACAAGCCAAACTTAATCTTTTGTTGAGTTGTTGAGCAGTATGTAGTAGTATGTGTTTTGGGGCCACACTTACAGCATCAGTGAGCAGACTGTACATACTGTACATACAGTATTCATTGACTTGCTGCTCAAAACATTAAAGGCACCCGTATTATATAATGATAGGGTAATAAGGAAATATAGTTTAAACTGTGAAGTACCATCCCCTATAGAATTTCATCAATAGAAATAACTGCATTATTGGACACACAATGGACAAGACATCTCTGGGAAATGTAGTGCAACAAAGCCACATCAGCTTACACACACACACACACACACACACACACACACACACACACACACACAGGTGTTTCCACTTATTTTGCTTGATTAGGCCTCTTCACAAGACTGATCAGCCTTAAGTAAAAGGTCTTTCTGGTCCTACCATTAGTGTTGTGGACCTTGTTGGGGGCAGAAGTACCTGCACCTTCATGACGTTTGGTAACATTACAAAAGTCCAGTCCTCCACCCAACTTCAATGTGAGCAGAAATCTAATTAGCCTGAATAAATCAAAACACACGTGATGCTCACTTTGAGGAAGGCATGTGTTCTGATACCTGTTGGTTTAGTTGCATCCATATTTATTGACCTATTTTTAACCACCCACTTGAGTGACTGGATTCAGATTCTGTTATGCCACACCTTACACATACATGGAATACATTATAATTTCTCATTTATCACTTCAAGACCATGAATGATTGCAGGGATGCTCCTGTTATGATTCATTTTGTTGAAACAGAACTACCTCAAATGACGATGTGAAATGAACATGGTGCATGTGGATCACACCAAGAATATTTCTTGTTTCCCATACAGGCTTTGTAATTGAAGTTAGAGGATTTCCTGGTCGTCTGTGGAGCATCAGATGTGGCATGTTGTCTGACATTTAGTGTAAAGTGTAATCCACTGGCAGCAGCAGCTCAGATTTCACTCTGCTTAGTGACTCAGCACACGTCAGCAGTTCTTGTACCAGTGTGATCAGCTGTCAGCTTCTTAACATTTGTTTCATAAGTGTACTTGCTGTGGATTATTGTAGAATATTTACAATATGAAGAGGCAAATTCAAAGTTAATAACAATTATCTCTAGGATGTGCCAAAACAAAAATGAAAAAAAAAGATTGATTGATTTTATTTAAAGGTATTTACAGTGAAGAATTTAACAGTTTAACCAGAGATGAGCACACAAAACAGTAACAAATGAATCATGTGAACTCTGGGTAAGAATGAGGACAATATGTACAGAAGATTTTTGCAGCTTCAAACCAACCAAGTGAAATGTAACATAGTCAGCAACTAGTATGTATGCCGGTTTAATACAGGTTCCCTGGATTGTAGTGACACCTGGTGGCAAAGTCTATATTGCAGTGATGATTTATTTAGTTTTGTTTTTACCATGGCTCATAAAAAACCCTGTTAATAAGTGAATAATTAATACTTACACTGTTTGTAAACATCGTTGACAGAAGTAAAGTCATTCATGTCAGCTAAGAGCACAGTGGTTTTCACAACTGCAGGAAACAATGACAAAATGTGTGTTTAGGTCTGTGATAAAATAATTCTCTTCTATGAGAACATTAAAGTGATCAGTTCAGAATGCCAATAAGACAATAGGGAGTTCTCACCATTCTCATAACCACATCCAGCAGCTTTAAGGATTTCACCCATATTCACAAGAGCCTGTGGGAAAAGAATTTCCAAATGTAGGTGCTCGGTTATA
>NC_040023.1:27130493-27149459 GCF_000972845.2 Larimichthys crocea
AGACAAGTTGAAAGAAACTTACAGAGAAGACAGGATATAATTATTAACTAGATTATTCCTAAGATTCATGAACTTAATAAACAGTGGTAGTAACAAGCAACCACATCATACTCATTACAGTAAACAACTTCAGTATCTTCATATCTTGGATAGCTTCCCATTTTTCAGTACTCCAGGTTTATGAATGAATGATGGGAGGGTGTTTTATGGTGGGTCACCTGTCTGGTTTGAGCCTGAACACCCCCTTCCACCAACTGTCCACTGACAGGATCCATCCCCAGCTGTCCTGAGATGTACATGGTCCGATCTACCAATACTGCTTGGCTGGGAGACAGGGACAGAGGATTAAAGGCTGGGTAACCTCTTTTAGAAATAGTGTGAACTCTGCTTGGCCTGTGTTCTTCACTTTTCCAGAAGGATAGTAGACAGTAAATGCTGAAAAGCAACTTATATTGCAGATAATACAGATATGATTCCCCACCTGTTTACACTACTGCAAGTCTAGGTGTTTAAAAGAGGGATTTAAAGATAGCCTACATACCTGTGCTGCACAGACAAAACCTGGATTGAAACAAGTGATCTTTTCATCAACATGCTGACTGTAAAATACAATAACACACTGTCAGCCAGTGTTCACACAGCAGCTGCATTTCAATGCAAAGTCAGACTCAGCCTGATAAGGACAGAGCTGCACTGATGAATCTTTAACACAACATTCTGAGCACAGTGTGCAGTCCTTGGTGGATCAAACAAGCTTTCTGTAGTTTACAGAGTTAAAGTGCAACCCGAGTCCAAAAAACTTGTACTTTGCTCCCACGCTCATCTCACTGAGCGACCTCCAACCACAGCCAGCCACCTGGACGACATAGTGCAATTAAACACAACTGCGTGATCATATTGATTAAATATGATCACACAGTTGTGTATAACAGCGAATACTCTCTCAACACCTTTGCAACACACACGCGGTCTATGAATGATCTTTTGGCTGCAGCTGCGTCAGCTGCGAGCCGACTTGACAACTTGACGTTTCAGCCTGCTGGTCTGACTTTAGAGCTCTTCCTCTCACCTGTACGGGCCGATAGCAGCAGGAGCTTTTGTTGTGCTGATAATCCTCCTGATCAATGCAGCCATTTTACTCAACTTTCAATCAAAGCCAGTAAATGAAAGACGTGCTGTGACAGACAGCTGCGCGCAAGGAAGGAAAGGCTGCAGAGCACGGGGTGACGTACCGAGGGATGCTTTACTGTAAATGATATTGTAGACGCGCAAAACGTTTTGTTTTTCTTTTATTTATTTTTTCCTTATTTTCCATTTTCATGTTTATGAGTAGCGGTATACAGAAAAATGTTATGCTCGGATAAACACTAGTTGTAAGAAACAAGAGCATACGTTCAAGATAAATTCGATTTTTTTGTCATTACAGCTTTCAGTTGCGCCGATACACTACAAATCCCATGAACACCACATATCCGGAAGCAAACATCACGCCAACCAGCGTGAGGCAGACTCACATGTTGGCTAACTGTAGAAAGACAGGACGTTTAGCTTCAGAGCAAAGTGTGTGCGCATACCAGAGGTAAGCACATGCTGTGTAACCATTCTTTACTTAATACAGTAAGTGTCGTGTGTGTGATTTCATTAAATAAACCAACAGCTCAACTTTAAGAAGTGACGTATTTAGCTAGCTGGCTAATGTTAGCATTGCGCACAAGTCATGTAACGTTAGGTGTTTGGTGTTTGGTATTTGGGGTGTCATCTTTTCGTTTAATAACGTGCCTTCTTGGCCTCCCTGTGTAGAAAATGTCTGCAGCTAAAGTGAAGATGAGGGGGAAGAAGATGAGAAACCAGCCCGTCAGTGTGCAGTATCCATCCAGCAGCGCACAGAACGGAGGAGACACCCCGAACCCCGGTACTGCTTCATTTCTGGTCCAGCATGTCTCTGCTTGCGTTTTCGTGATGCATGATGCGTCCTCTTGACTCCTCGTTATTTGCATGACCTCATCTCCTCCTGCTGCTGCAAAGTCAGCGATTCAGAGAGTCAGCACATTTCACTGTGCATCATTGGTCCTCACTGTGTCTGCATGTGTCTGTGATTATCTACAGTTTAACTGTCAGAGTTCATGTAAAGGGAAAAATGATGGGAGTCACATTCAGGGAGAATGAACTCATTAGGGTGGGGGACTCCTGTGCTGTGCTCCACCCCAGCTTTAATCTGTGTGATCTAATCAAACACAGATCAGGAATATTAAAATGTTGAAAGTATATTTAGACATTGGACAGAAGCACATGAATAGTAAATCCACAGCAGAGGAGCCACCCTTACTGTTTCTATTTTACTGTGTTTTGTTACCAAACAAAATTTAAAATAATCAGATTGCAAGAAGCACTGGCCATAGAGACAGTTGATGGTCTGTGGCACCAGTGCAGTTGTTTGTTTTCCCTACCTTGGATACATTCTCGTCTTCACCTGTGATTGCGCCGAAATGACTAATTATTTGATGATGTTCCCAATGGTGGATCTGACATCCATCCATCTACAGAAAGGACAAAGAACCCCCATCAGCGGGGTGGATGGGTCCGTGGGCACCAGAAAGATGGTGGAGGATATACCAAGGAGATGCCCAAGCACATTACTGGTAAAGACATTGTTCGCTTCAATGTTTTGCACAATTGCACTGTACTGCATACTCTGTTGAAGGATTGAAAAATGAGTTCCCTACCCTGTGTGATTGTCCAGTGTGAAATGTTTAACTACTGAGATCCATCTGTCATCATTTATTATGCTGCAAGCGTAGAGAATGATCAGATTTTATTTTTAGATCAGTTGCATTTATTAAAAATGCATTGCCTGCAACCTTCTCCCTCGCTCCCGTCTCCATTCAGCTGGATCCTTTGCCAGTGCCAGAGCAGCTGAGGTGCAGGCCATGCTGAAAGCCGTCACCAAGACAACAGGCAGCTGCCATGTGTATGGAGCCCTCCCCAAACACATGAGGAGACGCTCCATGAGCCACAACACCAAGCGGCTCCCTCGCAGACTGAGAGATGTGGCCAACCGAATGGTAAAGTTCAGAATGTTTGCTTCAAGCATTTTAATCTCCCACGTAACTCTGGGGGTCTGTTTTTAAAATAGCAGGTTTAACACCTGAGTACCTCTGACATGTTTAGTGACCTTTCTGTTTCCCTCCTCCTCCAGCGGGAGAAGAGCCTCCAGGCAGGCTCAAAGAAGAAGAAGGAACAGCCAAAGAGCAAAAGTCGCAAGGCCCGCCGGCGGCACGGAAATCTGCTGCTGGAATTTAACCGGCGGCAGAGAAAGAACATGTGGCTGGAGACGCACATTTGGCACGCTAAGCGCTTCCACATGGTTAAAAAGTGGGGTTATTGCCTCGGAGACAGACCCACATACAAATGCTACCGGCCTTGCTACAGGGCAATGAGCAGCCACTGTCTGCTGCAGGTAATGTCACAGAAATTAAGTGTGTGTTGTGTTTCATTTCTTAATTTTTGCCACAAAATTAGGATTGTAATTAAGTGTTCTTCACTGCCGGTAAAATAAGTGTGACTTTGATGGTTTTGTCGTCTCAGGACCTTTCTTACTACTGCTGCATAGAGCTACAGGGAGAGGAAGACAAGCTGCTTGCTTGTCTGTCACTACTGACCAGCAAGGAGACCGGTGAGAAATGGACCCTGCCCCGGCCACAGACCCAACCATACGTTTAATCTTTATTCAGACAAAGCATAAAAAAAATACTGGAAGTTCCAAGTTTAGTTTGGAGTGATTTGTATGTGTTGTCTGTTTCCAGGTCCCACATTTGCTGCAGCACTGAGTCTGTCAGGGCGAAGACAGGGCAGTGTTGTGTTGTACAGAGCAGGACAGTATCCTTCACAGCCTCTGGGCCCTGTCACCTTCCTCTGGAGACCACGTACGCAGGGGACAACTCACAGGCAGCTGTGGATTTGGGCTCATCCTACTATTAAAAAGGTATACATGTTATTTTTGACTGTAAAAGATGTTTATTTAACAAAATGTGAATTCATTTTGTGGTTAAAGGTTTAATTTTAGAAAATATGACGATGAATTGAGACAAAGTCAGCAAGGTTGTTAAGTCCAATAACTCTGTGGTCTTTGCAGGACCTTCTTCCTGAGTTACAAACGGTGTGCCAGTGTTGTGAGGCTGTAGTTCCTCCAGTTGTTCCAGTGGTGATACCTGCTGGAGTTGTTCTGACCCCAGAACCAGAGTCTGAAAAGACCCCTGAGGCCCAGCAGGTAACTGGAACCAAGAGAAAGCGCAGCGGTAAGGATGCCAGTGTACCTCCAGCCAAGAAGATCTTGGGAGATGGAACCAGATCTCCCACCACCCCGGTTACCTGGAAGTCAAGCTCAACTGGAATAGTTATAAAGTTAGTTTAGTTTCATATATGCAAATAAAAAACTGGCTTGGATGCACAGGATCACACATCTTTCACTCCAAATGTTGATGGGAATTATTTTGTTTGAATTGTTTTGCATTTCATGCGTCGATCTGTTGCAGTGATCTCACATTGGAGATTGTACGTTATCGCCTGATTGGACCGCAGTCCCATTCTGTTCTGGCAGAAACTTTGGAAGCCGCTACAGACTGTCATGTAAGAATTATTGAGTTAGCACCATGAAAGCAAAGAGCCTTTTGAAATATATATGGATGCATTTCACTCTGAAGAATTGTGTTTTCTTTTTCTTTTAAGGAAATAGACAAATCCCAGTCATCTCCGCTCTGGTGGCCTGAGCACTGCAAAGACGAGAACAAAATGAATCTGCATCAACAACAAGCTGATGTCTATCACATACTGAAAGGTCTACTGTTGTTGTATTCTCAGTGTTAATCAAAATATTAATATTTTTGTCACCCATCACTTACTTTTTGCCATTTGGTAGAGTCTGTGTTGGCATGTTTAATTGACAGTGACTGTCTAATTTATCCAGGCATCTATTCGACTGGAGAGCTCCCCCCAGGCACAGTGCTGGGTCTGACTGTAGATGACCCCAGGGTGACTTTACCAACAAAGAAGGTTAAAGCTTTGCCCTGTGTAAAGCAGGCACAAGGTAAAATCTGACCTACCAGACACAGAAGAGTAGAGTGGGATGTTTACAGATAATACAGGGCATGAACATTAAATTATTTCCCCAGATTTGAATAATTCTATAATTATCATATCATACTCCTAATGTTGACTTGTACATCAGTGTGCAAATTGATGGAAAGTTCCCTTTCATAAATGCCAGCAGGAACCTGGCTGTTAAATATCTATAGCTGAGCAGAGAATGAGTCTGTTGTCCTGAGGTTGTTTCCGAGAGTACACATCTGGTTCTGTGCTCCGGGGGGCCTCTGCCTGGCCATGCAGATGTTCCAGGTTCGAATCCTGGCAGGACCCTGTACTCCAAACACACCCTCAGTGACACACAGTGGCAGATTCTCTGGCTATGGGGAGATACTTTTTTTTGCTTATTTCTAATTTGTTCTCATAATTTTTCTCATTACTGAAAAAAATGTCATCAATCCCTTCACTGTAGAGTCCAGAGAAAATTCAGTCAACATCATATTAATGAAAGAGGAAGGCATCCTTTATTTTAGACATGGGACCACCCACAACTACAATGTTGCATTTATAAATTGAAAATCAATCTTAAACAAACACAAGTTTTGCATTAGTATTTACCAGCAGCTTGCAGTGTAGTTGTATGAGCTACTTCACTCTTAGGCCTACAGTTAATAAATAAGCAATGTGCTGCTGTGGGCAGGGCCAGCAACAACATCTATTTCAGTCCCCTACAAAAAATAAAAATAAAGAAAACATATTACCTAAACAATGAATGGCATTCTCCACAGATCTGCTTCAATAATTAAGGTTAGTGAGTTACCTTGTTAATGTTGCACAGTAAAACCTGGAACAGGCAGCAGGGCGACTGGAAGGTTAAACATACGCTCAAACAAAAGAAATGATTTCTTTACAAAATAATGTGTACCCACCTTTTAGGCAAGACACTGTACTTAATAAATAGAATGATATATGAAGACCCATAGAAGAAAAAAGCCTTGCTTTATTTATATTTTCTTTCATATGATGATATAATATCATTGTATAATCACTTAGAATGATCGTCAAGTTAGATCAGGATAACTCGTTTGGACATCAGCCTCAAATCACAGAGAAAATATTGAAAGAAAAACTCGAGTATTAACTTTCAAATGCTGGGAAATGTCGAAATGTTGGCCATCATTCACCAAATTGCTGTTCGAGTGCTGAAAAATGTAATGCTCTGTGACAAAGCAGTGTTTTAACTCGATTTTTTAAAATTTGAGATGTCATGTGTAATACTCATTGTGAAAGATTTAACACCACGGCTTTCCACTGTGAAATCCATTAAACGTGGCTGATGTTCTGCCGTGTTCTATTATGTATTGGATTATGCAAATGCTGCTGCGCCAAACTATCTGTTAAGGCTTAGTCACCACACCTGCATAAATGAAGGGCCTCGTGTAAATAATATGTAAATGAGGGACTGTTACAGCATGTCCCTGTCACAGTCGTGTTTTATTAATCAGTGATCAATTCACTGCTCATTTAGATATTAGGTTATGAATCAGATGTAGAGATGTTCTTGTCTCTCCTAATACTAGTGATGCTGGTCATACAGGAGCATGCCGTGTGTGCTGTGTGTGTTTTAGAGGTGGACGAGGAGAAGAGGAAGGAGCTAATGCTGCAAGGAGTCCCTGAACACTGCTGTCAGAGTTACCTGTGGGAACAGTCTGTCCGGGACAATGTCACCGATAACAAGATATCAGAGCAGGTCATTCTTATGACTAGTAACACCTCTTTTCTTTTTTTTTTTCCCAACCTCTTTCATTAACACCTCTTTCTTAAAGCACAGATAAGCTTAGATGTTGCTCTTACCTCTAGCATTTTCTATGTTGCCTACAGGATTTGAACCGGATGAAAAGTGAGGTGCTGGTGCCGGGCTCCAGGCTGAGCCCCATTCCACTGCAGGGCCGAGTCCCCATCCTGCTGGTTCACCAGCCTGGCAAACAGGTGGGACATGAAATGAGTTCCTGGGGTGCTGGATGGGACCTGCTGCTTCCTAAAGGATGGGGAATGGCCTTCTGGGTCCCACTGGTACGTTGCATGGACAGTGCTTTTCATTTCTGCCACGATGTAGCAGTTTTGGAATCTTTTTGGTGCTATGAATTTTCTACAAATGTGTAGTGCTGTGAGGCTGTATGTATAGAGTGTATAATACAGTGGATGTCAGCGTGGAAAGCTCTTTGAAAGATGTTTTCATTATTTTGTTGCCTTGTTCATGTTTTGGGGTAGTTCCATTTAGTTTGGACATAAACTGTGCAGACTAGAAGCCCCTCAGGTTTGTGTCTTAAAATCCAGTGTTAACTCTGTTTCTGCTTCGATTCTCCTCTCCTCTGCCAGGTGTACAGAGGAGTTCGCATTGGAGGGCTGAACATGACTCTGAAACACTCCCAGAACAAAGGAGTCTCCCATTTCCCACATGATTACCCAGATTGCCCTGCAGGTGTTCGCTTTCAGGAGGAGCAGGAGTCGGAGCTCCT
Source organism: Larimichthys crocea (assembly GCF_000972845.2). Classification (NCBI taxonomy): domain Eukaryota; kingdom Metazoa; phylum Chordata; class Actinopteri; family Sciaenidae; genus Larimichthys; species Larimichthys crocea. The sequence continues at coordinate 27,138,092 of NC_040023.1, forward strand.
GGACAAGTTCAAAAGGTCAGCTGAAGAGTGAGCGGGAACAGAACCAAAAATAGTGAAGCTGTGTGTGATTATTATTACTGTTTATTATCAAGAACATGGTAAGGACTGTTTTCAGTAGGGACATCTTGTGCTGCCAAAACTTTTGTGTATCTTGTAAAGTTATTCTGGCATCTGACTAATATGTCAGCCTGCTGATAGAAAACAGAATCTTAAGAGCTTGGCCAGGATATAGAAGGTCCATTTCACTGATGGACATGTTTCAACAATATATTTTAATCAACCATTGGCAAACTTGAAATGACCCTTGAAACTGTGAGAGAAAATGTTCTCAGTAAAATAAACACAAAGCAATAATGACACTATGTTGGAACGAAAGACACTTTGTGGTGGTCTGTTTACCATACAATGCCTGTACAATCGTCTGCTGGGAAAAGATGAGATTCACTTGCCTGCAGTGAAGTAAGTGGTGAGAATGTCAGTGGATTAGAGGTTTTGATAGAGGAAAGCACTGCAACGCTCTGACCCCATTTAATTTCCATTATGCAGATTGTTCCCCACAATGCAGATGAGATGGTAATAAGGCTATGTGCTGCTGTTCTCCGACCATCCACTGCTCTGCAGTCATGATTTGTTACATAAATTGGCAGCGCTGCCCCAACAGTTTGACAAGGGTTTGACCTTCTGACCTCTCCTGTAGGCGTCCGCCTGCCAAAAGGACCAATTACATTAAACATGGCTGTCTGGCACCGTTCCGTTGCCCGTGGCAACAGCTGGCCGAGGAGTGGGAGCTTATCACGAGGGAAGGAGAAAGCCAAACCACAACAGAGGCTGACACAGTGATGGAGGAGGAGATGACATCACATAGAGATATCACTGTAACAAAGCCTCAGAGCCATGTCACTGTACTGAGGTGAATGTTTGCCTTTACTTCTCTCATGTTTGTGATTTATACAGAAGATTTAGTTGTTTTTTTTAGTATCTCCCTCATCTTAATGTGAAAACAAACTCATTAGTATTTACTCAAACCACACACCCACTGTAGATTTATGCCAAGCTCCCTTCAGACATTTTACATCTTTCACAGCTAAATCACACTTCTAACAATATTAATGCAGTTGACTTTTAAAGGTCCCTCGAGCTGAAATGTGTTTTTTTGGAGGGCTTTGGGCTCCAATCATCACTTAGTTCTCTCCTATTTTTTTATTAAGAGACCCCAGTGTAGCTTTTGACAGGCTTGATGCATGGTACTTCTTCAGTCTACCTCCCTTTCATCATAATGTCCCTGATGAGAATACCCAAAGTACATCCAGCCTTAAATTGCTGCGATACATCACAGAGATTAGTCGGAGGGAAGAGTTGCATCTATCCTCATAAAACCATCACACGGGCTCTGAGTAATGCCTGACTTTATGAGCAAAAAATTGGATTGATTTTCACTGTCCATTGGCTGCCTTTTTGTTTTCAGCATTAGGAATTAAAAAATGTTCTTCAACCAATTTTTATGTCTCTCAGGGTGCTTAATGGGGCCAATGAAAATGCAACTTCTCCTTTGATTATTAATCACTTGTTATAAATGAATTCTTAATGCTTTTTAGGAATCGAAAGTCACTGAGGCTGCTCTCTGGTTGGTGCAAACCCACGACATCTAAAGGTCAAAGGCTTTGCCGTGTTGGTGAGGTGCCTCCTCTTGACCGTTCAGCTGCAACATCGTTTCTCGCAACACATGTGATGAGCCTGGTGTGGGTGCGTCTGTCACTGCTGTCCAAGGGCAAACCAGAATTCCATGCCATGGTGTGTGTGCCAACTGCAGAGGACCTGCAACTGCTGAAAAAAGGGTCCAGCAGCACCGGCCCCCAGGAGCCTCCGCACAAAGACCATTTTAAAAGTAGAATTAAACGCAAAAAGAAGGGCAACAAGAAAACCTCTACACCCTCTTTGCTTCCGAAGACCGACAACAAAGAGTCAGACCTTCCCTCTACCTCGGAACCTAACCCCACCACATCTGAAGACCCCAAATCATCCTCCCAGTCTACCTCAGACCTCATCTTTGGGCTGTGGCCAGATCCTCTGCCGAGTGTCACCTCCCACTGCTCCCGGGTGACTCTAGGCTGGGTCACTCAGGGCGACTTCTCCCTGTCTGCAGGCTGTGGGGAGGCTCTGGGGTTTGTGAGCGTTGCAGGTCTTCTTAACACCTTTGTGAACCAGCCGATGGAACACAGGGGAACACTGCTGCTGCGCAACCCCACCTCCCTGCACTACCGCTTTGCAAAAATCAACATAGAGGTCTGACTGAAACATCTGAGCTTATGCTGAACTTAACCTCCAGAAAGCACTGAATTCTTGGTTAATGGAGGAAGATCAACACAACTTGCAGAGCTCTGAAATTATATGTCTTTAAGTCACATGATGCTTCATTCACTAAGTGATCCCTGTGCCTTGATAGTTGCTTGCTTGGACTTTGCCATCATCTAATCTACAGCGTTAAAGACTTAATGGGATGCATGGGCCATGACTACAAGCTACCTGGTGGTGCTGTTTGAAAAGAAATTTTTTAGTTGTGTATATTTTACTCTGCGATGAGAAGTCCTCATGGTTTCAGTTGAAAAGGTTTGGTTGTTTTCATATTTGTTTCCATTTCACTGCCTTTGTGTTCCACACAGGGATCAGTGAATACTCTAACTGAATGAAAGCCTTGCTTTTAGTTAGAGATTAGTTCAGCCTTTTATCAAGAGTATTTATGTTGGTGGCGTTCTCTGATTTTTCAAAAGTTAAATGAATGGGTTTGAATTTGAGCTAAGTTTCTGTTAAAAAAAAAAAAAGCCACTGCATTGTAGAGGTTTTGTTTGAACATCCATCAGCTAATAAAACACCCGTACTGCACTTGACAGAACGTGGCATCTGTGGGTAATTACTGTCACCGTCTCCTGCGTAAAAACATACAGGTGATAATTTAACCTCCAACACTGAAATACGCATTCCTAAGTAAATGCATTGAACAGCAGATACTTTAACATTCAGTCTTTTTATAGTTACACTGGCATGAACACTGGTTTCCCACACATCCCATAATGTGTAGGTGGCAGATAAGAGTTTTGTTGCCTGGCAACACTAAAGTTTAGTAGCAGTTGAGGATGTAGTCTGAGGTTTATCTGAGGTAAATATAGGCAGGCAGGCTTTGCATCAGTGCTTTTTTTTTTTTTTGTATTAGAACTCCATGGAAACATATTTCAGAGTGATGCACACTCAAGTAATTTCAAACACAAATTAAAATCTGTCTTATAATGTGAGTCATGAGGGAAGGGTTGTATAACTACTACTGAACTCAAAGTCTTTTCAAATGAAATGAAATCTCTTCACTCCATCTTAATGACACAAAGTTCTGAGCTTCGTCTCCGAGCTTCCCCCACCATTAGAGGGCAGTAGTGCACTTATTTTGCTGTATGACACGAAATCTTCACACAGCTCTAACAATCAGATTTTGCCCGTGTTTAATTGACAACTGATCACACATACACCAATTTATTCAAATGATCAAATAATACATGTTATATTGGCACAGTGGCTTCCTGGACCCTGTTTTCAATTTAACTTTGTTGCTAGTCAGATGTTTGATGTTACACTGTGATCCTGAGGTGTTTCATCTCATTCAGAGTCAAACAGTTATTCCTGGCAACCCTGCTGGAAATGCTGTTAACTCAAGAGCAACACTAGATATTCAAATGGATACTTTCCATTTCTGACAAAGAAAGACCAATATGGCCACCAATACTGCCGTTCAGCTGGCACTGGTTTGAATTCATGCCTACTGTTTATTTCTATAAATAGAGAAATTACTGAAGTATGGAAGAAGCACACACACACAAATCCACCAAGATTACAGTCCCAACAGATGGAGCAGGTCCTACGAATCGTCTGTTTGGCCAGCTCTGTTACACATGAGTTTGGCTGCCAGTGACCCGTATGTCGTAGTCTTTGCCTCAGGCTGCACTTTGTCTGTGTGCCTTCTCCCTGTGAACACACACAGCAGAGCTCATTAGATGGACCCTGCTGCCAGCGCTGCAGACGTTTGCAGTCAGATAAATCCAGGGTCACTGCCAGCAAATTTATGCTGTCACTGCTGGATAATCAATACACCATACTCGATAACAAAAAGTAGGCCCACACTCTATTGTGATGAGAGCTAATTGAAAACTTACCAGGAATCCTGTCCATTGCGATAAAATTGCGATCTTGTTGCTTTATTTTTGGTCGGTTTCGAGCAATCAGGAAAATTCCGAGGAAAGACAGAAGACAGCTGGAAAAGAGTTTTAGGGAGGGCTGATACCATCTTACAGAAAACACCACATTTTAGGTTCTGCAATTACTTACTGGGTTGTTTTTCAATACTTACCCTAAAAGAAACATGAAAATGTTCAGTAAAGCCAAGCCTTCAAATTCCTGGTAGAATACTATCCCTGCAAAATGAAGAGGCTCATTAAAACACGTTTCACTTCTCATAGAATAATAGAATATGTAAATTATCTCAAGCGATTTGTTTGTGAAACATAGCCCTGCAAATCCTGAGTACACATGATTATTAACTGAATCGTGTAGTTATTACAGATGATCCCCGACACAGAAAATGTTCAGGATTACAGACAAACCCTCAGAGTATTGTATAGAAAACTGTTTCCACTCTGTGGCAGTTTCAGTAGGCGAAAGATGGCAAAGAACAGTGCATCTGCACTTTTCCTGTGCTCATATACTCTACTTCAGAAGAAGACTGTTTCTAAGGTGACTGCCACCAGGTTAGGACCAAAACAATAATTTTCTTCAATGTGGAAAAAGCTAATCTTAAAGCCCCCTCAGATTTTCTTATACTGCAGGATATAATACATCAGCAATTTGTTGTTCAGTGCAGTCAATTGTTGGTTACATGTGTAGGCGGAGAAAGCAATAGTAATACCAAGAGCAATATCAGAGCAGGAGATTCTCAGAAAAGGTGAGAGCAACTCAAATTACCACACGCCTTGTGGCTTTCCCCTCCTCTTTGACGGATGTCTCCCTGTGTGATTATGGGACATCAGTGCAAAATGGTGGAAAAAAAGCTGATGTCTTCTGTTCTACCATGCTAAACACCAAAAGCTGATGTATAATGTTGATGTTTTGGACTGCTGGAACATTTTCCGCTGTTGCACTCCACTGAAGCAGCACTGGTAATGGCTTAAAATGACGTCACGTCACCAGCGGTTAGGCAATTTGTCCACAAGAAAAATAACATATAAGAAGATGGATTTAGTAATGTCCATTGTCAAAAATGGGTTTAAATCATGATGTTTTAGGGTGTATTTTTTCCCCCTCAAGATCAAAATGCTTTTGAGAAATAATACTTTCTTCATTTTCTTTTTCCCAGATTAAACAAAGAACACTATTACTGACAGGATAATAAAGACCTGACCTGGCAGAATACACATGCTATAAATACTGCAGGGCTTTTGCTGAACAAGGACTCCTAAGTGGTTTACAGATACAGAAAATGAATCACCATCCTGACTGTGTGTTATGTTTCATTGAGTTGTTTTACAAATCAATTTCAACTAAGGCAGGAAGTTTTAGAGCCATCTTCATCAGAAAAAGTGTGTTGTATTTGAGTCGGGATAAAAACTTACCCTTTAAACTGAAACGATCAGGCTAGCTTTTCTTATTGTCAATAAACCAAAAGGGAAAAACCAACAACAGTACTGCAATACTTCCTGATTTCCCTGCCCTGTTTGTGACACTCCACTGGTTCCTACTGAAGATATGAATCTTTGTCTCATGGGTCCATCATTTAAAAATAACGTCAAAGCATTTTTCTGGAAGGAACAATGTAATTTGATACAAATTGTTGGGAAATCAGAGCTATCTTTGAAAGGCTCATTTTAATTTTATACATTTATCTGAACATTTTTCTACATATTAAATTATATGCTTGTCTGTACACTTTTGTATCTTCATGTGACCACACTGCAAGACTCTAGTGCTAGGAATTAATAGGAATCACAGTAATTAATTCAAAGTGTGCCAATTTGACAAAACGTATCCTGTAATTAGTATCAAATCACGTCATTCTCTTCAGAAATTATCTTTGAAATTATCAGCTAGTTTCCTTTTTTGCCAAGCTAGCTGTGTGGTTCTAGGAATGACCAGACTAAGTGCCTTATAACAATAACAATGATTTGTCTGACACTTTGGTTTATGATCAAATATCTGCAAAAAATAGCATGCATTGTAAATTATATTCGGTGCTAACTAGCAAATGTTAGCATACTAAACAAGGGTAAACATTATATCTGCATGTTAGCATGCTGATGTTAACATACTGTATAGCTCAAAGCCTAACCTAGATGAAAAAGAGATTTTTAATCTCAATGGGACCTTTCCTGGTTAGATATGATGGTTAGAATGGCTGTAGACCCTTGGTCTTTGGTTAAGGCACAGTAATTTCCTAAAACAACTGTTGTTTTTAGTCAGTGCTATTTAAAATGATAAGTATTTGTTGGGGACAGTTTTGAGCTAGAGATTAATACATATTTAGTTTCTTAGTAGCTATATGTGGTACCCAGACAGACAGTATGTGGGATTGAATGAAAATAAACTACAGCGGCTGTAAAGAAACATGTCACCTAGTACAACAGTGTGGCTCAATGATGTGTTTTTCATCATTTTTAGAGCTCTAGGGCACAGAAGGAGATATTTCAGGCTACACAGGAAATACCTGTAGCCTATTGGATCAATGTATTGTTGGTTTTGGTCTTTTCATGGGATTTGTTAACAATAACAATAAAAAAAAATACATGTATTATTTCAACAGGAAACGAGAAGGCGTTGAGTAAAACATAACCCAGAGAGTGACAGCTTTATGATTGACGTACCTGCAATAATAGCACTTGCAGTGAAAAACACAAAGTTGATAGGAACCACCTCTGTGGCGTCAAACATTTTCATTGCCTGATTGAGAAATCTGTCAAGAGAGAAGAAAACATATGAGAGGTTCAGTGAATATAATGACCTTGGTTATAGAGACAATAATGTAGCAGACCATTCATCCATCAAACTGTGTGTGGTGTGCTGCAGGTACAATGTCACCATGTCCAATTTATTATTTTTCTCAGTTTGTTCAGGAATGGGAATGCCAAAATTACATCTAGCCTGTGGTGCACACGAAGGATTTGGGCAATAAAAAAATAAGATAAAAAAAGAAGTAGAAAGAGAAAACCCTGGCTAACTTTATCTGGAAGGCACAGGAGACGACCATGACTACGAGCATGACGTAGAAGATGGGGTAGATGAGCTGCAGCTGGCCTTTTATTGACTCTGTGATCATCCCTGACACGGCTTTGACTGAGATGACTGTCAGAGAGGCTGCAGGAACACAGAAGAACACATCACTTTAGCTTCATTTAGTTGTACAACTTGTAGCAATAACTTCCTCATTGGTTCATGCTGATTTGTGGGGGTGGTTAATTGCCTCCTAATGAGTTTGCTCTACTCAGCTCTTAAATGAAATGATAAGAGAGCATGGGTCCATTTTTGGTAGCCAGGCAACAAAGCAACCTCCGACTAACGGAAATTGTTTAATCCACAACCTCTGCTCTCAATGAGGCAGCATCCATTTGTTCATACCGAGCAGGGCCACCAACAGCATCACAATGACGATGTGCTTCACTTTCTTCCTCTTGTACAGATAGAGCAGGATGCAAAAGGCGATGACCTCTATGAACTGTTGAGAGAGAGGGGAGGGTTACACAAATCATTAATGCAGATTTCATTTCCTCAAACTTTCCGCAGAAAAATATGACATGCACTCATATTATACCTTTACTGACCATTTTATTTGTATAAGAAATCATGTACGCAGGCAGTGAACAGCTCACTTTAATTGAAACAAATGACCATGGCAGAGAAATTAAATGAATTGCTGGTCTTTAATGAGAAGGGCCCAGGGCTGTCCTTGTGAGTCAAACAGCATTCAGCCGTTCAAGGACCACTGATATAACACCATGCTCTAATGGATGGAGAATAAAAGGAGTACAAAAGTAGAACTGAGGAGGGAAAAGGGCAAGCTGACCTTTAAATGTCTCTCAAAATCATCCCTGTCTCCATAAATATGGCTAATATATATCAAGATGTCATTAGTCTATTTTAAAATGGATTTAGAAAGACCTGGGTCATTTTCTGGGAAATCCCATTTACCGCTACACACATTGTGGATGATAACTGAAATAGTTTGAAAATCCTCTGAGATGAAATCATTTGATAATAGTATGACCTCTGTGGAAATAATGAGAAGACAGTGATAGATATTTAATTTGCCTCTGATTAATCACCACCTACAGTTAATCCCATACTGTTGGAGGTTGTTCCTCCGCAGGCTGATGAGTATTCACAACGCATTGCCAGAAATGGAAAACAGCGGACTCTTTTACACACCATCAATCATGGCAGCCACAGGCAAGAAGACTATCTCAATTCGAAAACATCTGTCTGTCTATTCATCCATCTGTGTTTTCCTGATATCTGCTCGAGCATTTCACTTTGGCTTTTAGTCCAATAGCTGTTCTTTCCTTGTCTGAGTGTGTTTGCATTGGTTCAGCACAGAGGACTAGACTCAAGAGCAGAATGTGGAATATGGTTGAGAGAAAATACTGTGCAGTGAATAATGATGACACTGCTACCCAGGGCACACATTCACTGTTTACACCACTGGCTAGCACCCCTGATGAGCTACTGGCTGTTATCTTTTTAGGTTCATCTCTGTCTGCTTTGATGGATAATGCGCAGATAATCAGAATAATTAGGATTTGGGAAATAATATTCAAGTGTTTAGTTTGTGGTGGACAAAAAAAAAAGTTGAATCACCTCTCTGACTGTTGACAAAATCATTATACGCTGCATAGGATTAGGGGTGATTTGTATGCATGATGGATTATAGAATTAAATACAGTGCAAAATGAATATATATACTATATGTACATATAAGAATTGCAATACGCTACAAATCCTCTGTGGTGTTAAAGCCTTCTGTGAGTAGTTTCCTGAACAACAGATCAAAGGTGTCACATTTTCTACCACAAAATCCTGCTTCTCTGTACTCCTCACTCTTGAATTGCACAAAGCTCTGTGTTTCTACGAGAGAGGTTTAACCTGAAAGGTGGCAAACACAGAGTTTCCTCTCTCTCTCTCTCTCTCTCTCTCTCTCTCTCTCTCTCTCTTTCTCTGTGCTGCTATCGTGGGAATGCTGGCATCAATGGACAAGCGACAGGATGTGACCTTCTCCTGCAGAAATCTTCCTTTACAAAGATCACAGGTGTTTCTGACTGAGACTGTTGTTAACATCTAGCGCTAACATTTACATTTTGTGGATTTTCTTTTTTCATTTTTTTTAGGTTATGAAAACAACACTTTGTTTCAGCTCTGTGCCAGATCTGTCACTATGGTAACAGCTATGTTTATGCCATCACTGCCTGAGGCAAAATTGGAATAGAAGAGCACTATGTGTGAGTGTTAATGCACTCGCAGACCATGAGGTGAGGGCAGTATTTTTTAATACTGAGTGCAAAAACATAGACAAACTTAATTTTAATGGACTTGCTTTCTTCTTTATAAACACAATGAAAGACAGCAGAGAATGTACGAGAATTGAGCTCATACATATGAACCAGAAGAATTAAGAATATGAACTGCACATCTATTCTTTGGCAGAGGATTGCTCGTCTACAGAAGGAGGTTGAAAGGTTGGGAGAAGCTAACTAACACCAGAAGGGGATCTGCTGTGTGATACAGTGACATGTCTGTGGACACTGCAGTGGTCTGCTGCTAAAAGTACACTACAATCTAATGTAAGCCATGTGGATGCACAGTAGCACCAAGGCAACAAGAACATGCAGGCAGGAAAGGGTTACGTACAAGGTAAAGCAGGAAGTGCCAGCTGATGGCATAGTACTGGACCAGATGGGCTGTGATATGTGTGGAAGTGTGGGGGGCAAAGGTCACCAGGAGATACGTTCCTGTTATTGCCAGAGTGCCACCTGTGAAAGAAAGAGATCAGAGAGAGGTGAGGATGTTGTAAAAAGGTGTTTTATCTTGGTTTGAAAGATCCATTGACTCTAGCTCACCTTTTAGAACACTCTTGGCAACCTTACCTTATTCACTGAAACACTGCCACAATTTGAATGTAACTGTAATTTTTCATATTCTACATCTTACATCTGCAGTTGGTTTGGATAACCCTTTGCAAATGTGGCACCGCTTTAAAAAAAAAAAAAAAAGCAGCTTGCTCTCACTGATTTCGGTGTTTTATTTTCTCTTTGTAAATAAAACACTCATGCAATTAAATGTTTCCAACATGTAGCTGAATGTCATGCAGCAATTATAAGACAATAGCAAAACTGGCAAAACTCGCTGATGATTTATCCAGTAAACCAACAACTTGCGGGGCTGTGTGCTGCTGATATTAATTTCCAATCTGGAAGCTGTAATGATCTGCATTGTGACGACCATCCCAATCATGTCATTAAGCAGCAGGCTCTACATATTGTCATGACAAACAATAGATTGTCATAAAGCATAAAATATGATGGGTCTGTTGAATAGATTGTGCTTTTTCTTTCCACTGGCACAAACAAACTGCAATCAGACTTTTTAACTAGTGGATTAGATTTGATTTTAATCTTAGTCAATAAATACGTTTCCATGGGCACAGGATGTTTTTCACACGGGGGTGATCTGTGAAGTCACTTTGAAATATCTGAAAAGATGTTCTCGAATCAAAGCAGCAATCTGAGAGAACATGTGTCCTCGAGTGCTGTGATCCTCGAGTGTTTGTGCTTACCAACAATGTCAGAGGCGCGCACCGTCTCCTTGAGGAAAACCACAGATATGACAGCGCTGGCTGGGAAGTAAAAATATATTCCTGTTAGTTTAACAGCTTATAAAACACGCCACACTTACCGTTCAGTCAAGTAGAATATATTCTGAAGTTGAATGCAGTTTTATACACACACTGTATATTTTTAAAAAAGCAATTTAACACAGTTTAGACACCAAATCGTTTAAACTGTAGATTGAAAACTAGTTGCCTTCTGTTTATCACAATAACATAACAATCAATGCTTTGCTCCCTCGACAATAAAAAACATAATTGGTGTTCAGCCATTTTTGGCAACCTCATATTCTGGATTGATTTATTTTTTGATGCGGCAAGTTTAATCATGAGCGAGGACATGTACTTAACTGAATATTGACTTCATAAAAACACATATTACATCAATATTGCAAACAGACTACACTGCTTCCCGTATACATGTATGCTATAATTAGATGAAGAGTAATCACGTTTGCAATGTGA
>NC_040023.1:27149510-27178228 GCF_000972845.2 Larimichthys crocea
TATATATATATATATATATGGTATGTACACAAAATTATATCCAGTTACACATACGCACTCAGTCATGCACATGTGCACATAGTGAGATTATACTGTATAATGTCCACATAAATAGATGCATGTACAATGATATACACACAATGCTTGACATGTTTATATTGATCGGCCTGATAAAATCTGTCAGCTTGCGTAGATAAATGGAACTCATTAGGACTTCATAACACCAGCATCAAATTACAGCATGATGCTGTTCCTGCCACATTCTTCACGGAGCCATTCATCAATATCATTGTCAAAAACTGCGACGCTGGAAAGCAATCAGTTTCACATGAGCTAAGCCTCAGATTAGTCCTTAATGTCTGCACCCAACCGAGGGAGACGGATATACATGCAGCATTTGGGTATCACAGAGACAGAGAGCGAGACAGGCAAGATATGCATGCCGACACACAGACGTGCAGATAAACAAAAAGATGCACAGATGGATGGCCACACAGGCGGACTAACTGCATGAGACAGGGAAAACAAACTAGAAGACAAACAGGCCATGGACAGACTGACAGGGAGGAAAATAGATATGCCAGTGATAGCAGCCTGTCACAGTGACGAGGTCAGTTTACATAACACACTGTGGCTGCTGTGTTGGAGGTCCTCAATACTTAACAACACTACAGAGTGCCTGATTTTACAACCTTTCCTGTAGTTATATTATTATATATCACATAGATATTTCAGCAGAACACAGCTGTGGCAGCTGTGTTTGCAGGGAGAGTTTGGACACGACTGCAGCGAGCCGCTGCCAGCCAGCCAGGCGGGCGTGCAGGTGATGGCACGCAGACAGAGACAGACTAACTGAACATAAAAATTGCTGGAAAATACTGAAAAACAGACAAACATGCAGTTTGTGCACAGGCTCTGCCACCATCATAAGAAGATTAGTTACAGAGCATAAACAGCTCAATATGTCAGAGACACACAGCGTGTCACACATGGGATTACTGTGGTCGTGGCATGACAGACAAGTTCTCCACATGGAGGTTAAACATTGACTGCAGAACACAATTGCAGTTTTATTAGCAAACTTTTTCACCTGAGGGTTCGCTTTTAGACAACACTAATAAACCCAAGCCATGAAAAGCTTTGCTATAAACAAAAAATGGAATAATTCAAGTTGCGTTAAAGCAAAATTCCGCCTCAAGTATGCTCAGTGGCTGTAAGTATAAACAAAATCATGCAGATAGAGTGTTTTTCAGAGGGGAACGCAAAACAAGCCATGGATGTGCACAATGCTGCAGGGACAATACTGCCAAATTGGAAGTTTATAAAGACTCGCGTTGATATTCTGATGAAACAGTCGGTTGTTAAATATTTCATACTGCGAGCATGTTCGCATACACATTTAGGACTCCTTCTTTGCCTCTGGGACCAGCTGGATCTAACAAGTAACCATGGCAACTCCATACAAAGTGAGATTCACACGGCTTGATAAAATGAGAAATGTGGCAACAGGAACCTCTGGGGTACACAGCTCTGTCACTGCTTCTGTGTGTTTATGGAGGTGTGTGTGTGTGTGTGTGTGTGCGCATCAGATCAGTACTGCCCCTCTATGTGCTCTCTCTCAGATGTGTAGTGATGGGAACCTCCCTGTGGGAAAACACACCATGTCAAACATTCTTTCAGCACAGGGATCAGACTTGAATGGATGAAAGCAGTGGAAGTTGTGCTGTCATCTCTGAGAGAAGGGCAAATGTAAGTAGCTGTTGCTACATTGCATGTTTTGTATGTCACAATGTCGCATCTTGTCATGCCAGTATCAAGACTGGCTTTCTGAATGAGTTGTATTATATGATGTTGTTCTATGGATGGTATACAAGAGTTCTGTACTAACTAAACTTGTAACTTGTAAAAAACACCCTGATAATTTTCCCGTTTCCATCTCTCAGTTAAAGCCAAAGATGAACTGGAATCGGAGGAATACGGAGGGAAACAACACGTCTTAGTCAGTGCTACAATGCTGCAGGTCTGACATCTGTGCGCGATGCTGATGCAGTGTGTGAATCACGTTTCTGTTTATTTCCATCATGCCAGTGTTCCTCCACCTTTGCATGTGATGACATGGTATCTGACGGAGAAAGCTGATGTTCTGCTCTATACAACAGCATTTGGGATGATGCTGTCATTCCTAATAGAGACTGGTGGGCTCTGTGGACGGGGACAGTAGTAATTGCTCTCCATGGAGCGTCAGACTGCCAGTGTGACATGCGGGGACAGGCGGGTGACAGCAGCATCATCAGCTCTCACAATCTTGTCCCTTTCCTCCTCTGCTTCTGCTTTCCAGTCCGTGTATATCTCAGCCTGTTGTCTTATTTCATTCATACACTTCTTCTCTCCTCTCCACTCCTCCCCATAGCCTTCCTCTCACCTCACCATCTTCTCTTCTTAGCATCCAGCATCCTTCCTCCTCTCCTCTTCCCAGCCAACCACTTGCCTCCCTCTTGTTTACTCACCCAAGGCCTCCTGCTGTCTGTCCCCCCCTCTGAGCCTTCACACAGCTCTTGGAAAAGAGGCACAACAGCGCAGCAGGAGTGGTGTGTGTGTTTTGTGTGTGTGTGTGTGTGTTAGCCTAAAGGAGCATCCCTGGTCGAAGAAATCTATCTAACCTGGGTGTTTTAACACACCACTACAGTTATGCCTGCATTTGTGTGTGTGTGTGTGTGTGTGTGTGTGTGTGTGTGTGTGTGTGTGTGTGTGTGTGTGTGTGTGTGTGTGTGTGTCATTGTTCATTTGCGTACAGTGTGAGTCAGCGTGAGGTGAGAGGTGGAGTCACGATGGCAGACAGCAACCTGCACATTTTCCCTCAGCTCCACTTGTTAGCTCTGTGGAGGACAGGCCGTGTCACGGCTGCAGACATCTTCCTCTCCTTTCCCTCCTTTCACCTCTTCATCTCTGGCTTCATTAATTCTTCAAGAGCTCCTTTAAGATACACTTCAGCCGGATATTATTCATGTCCATTTCAATACAACACCACTAGCTAACAGTCAGTGCTTTTTATGGGGATAATAATGATAGTAAAATGGAAATGAGCACAGCAATTGTTAATACCTGTGGATTCAAAGAGAGTCATCATGTTTTACGCACTGAGATTAACGCTCTCAAAGAATAAAGTGCTTTTGTCCGTTATTGTGGTAAAAGCATTTTATAATGTAATTGCTCAGAGAAGCAAGTACAACACCATACCAAGCTACAATGAACAGGAGGTGCAGCCTTCTTAACAAGATTTGTGGTTTTGTTCAGTGTTTTATTTAAACCATTCATCCACCTGCGAGACGTGACTATAGGAAAATCGTTTGAAGCGTCGAGGTAATAGCTGTCATTAATATCCATGACTCACCACCACCTCCAGCGCGCTGAGTGATGGGTGGCAGGAGGCAAGAAGTGAACCTGTTCAATATTTAACCTGTGTTTAGAGTGTTTGTACTGAACAGGCTGCCAGCTGTAGCAACTGGGCAGGTTTTATTTTGATTGGCTAATGAATCGCGTTTAGTTAATGGCAGCTTTAGTTCACCCTGTGGGTTGTAAGAATGATCATTTTTGGAGTGGAATGATGGATTTATAATGTCAGAAGTAATTGGACTTCCTGAATCACCCATAAAATGTGAAGGGTGGAAATGTACATGGTCACCTCCCGTGTCCAGTTCTGGATATAAACTCGGAAATGGAAGAATACCACATGCTGACCTGCTGTAATCACAAGGTCTTGGTCTTAATTAATTCTCAGAGCAACAGTGAGATGTTTTTAGTACATTTTTGTAAGAGTGAGAGATTCCATTGAATGAGGTGAAGCCCTGTCAGCCTTCCGGTGTAGGTAGATGTGTAGTCGTGATACGCACTACTGTAGATACAGAACTTCATAATTTAAGTTCACTTTCATGCATTTCATTTTGTTTAGTCCATAACTATAAACCAGGAGATATTTAAAACACAACAGAGATACACCAAGGGAGACAGGAGGTTCATGCTTACATACCGCTCATCATACAAACGTAGAACTTCAGTTCTACAGAAGCTTTTAGACCACTGTTCAAAGCAGACTTATATTTAGTTATGGTGAGTGCATCTTTAAGATGTAAGGTGTTGCAACATTTGCAAGTGTAGGGTATGCACATTCTAAAGACAAGACAAGCACACTGTAATGATAGCTCTGAGAAAAAAAAACATTTAACAGAGCAACGTTTTGATCTGACCGATCGTAATGCTTGTCAGGAATTGTCAAATAACCAATAACCAGAATTTACTTTAGCCAATTATTTGTGTTCTTTGTATATTGACCATAGATCAGTTGTTACCAACCTGAGGGTCGGGACTCTTCAAAGAGGTGACGTGATAAATTAGAGGAGCAGTGATGTGATTAATGGGACAGAAAAGCAACATTTTTTTTTTTTATTATTATTCATTTAATTTGTTTTTACTTGTGAACCTTTTTACATTTTAAGGCCTCTAAGTATTCAGATAAAACAGGGAAACTAAATCTTTTTTTGGTTGATCTCGTATTCGAGTGGTGAAACTAGGTCACAAATAGACTTCGTTTTAGAGATCACAAGCCAAAAATGAATGTATCCTTTTTTTTCAGGTGTCAAGAAATCAGATTCACAATGACCTCTGGATTCTTCAAAATTTTCTGAAAGCTTGAAACTGTAACACTGCCTCTGCTCTCTGTGGAGTGACTGTATATAAAAAAAACTATGTTACTAACTTTGTATGGAAATTTTGAAAACATACAGTATCTGTACTGTAAGGTAAAACCTGTCAGACTTTAAGCATGTACAGTAATGTAAGTGCAAGGTACGAAGAGGCCTGTTTACGACTAGATTGGGAGGAAAAGAAAACAGACTTGACATGGCAGCGATCCCTTTTGTTCCCAGTAGAAGCAACCTTTCCTTTCCTTCATGCATGGATAATATATAAGGCGGGAAAAAGAAATCACACTTACCTATGACAGACACGCAGCCTAGCGGGGCTATGAGCGACGCTGGGGCAAAGCCGTAGGCAGCAAAGTTCCCCAGCTCCCCAATACCCATGAGAACAACACCGCACCACCACATCACAGAGGTGTAATAGGGCTTAGAGCCACGCTGAGCCTGACGGACGTGGGCATATTTCTGTCAGGAGGAGAGGAACAGGAGCCTGAGGCATCAGTCAGATTAAGAAGATCCAATAACTGAAGAGCTGCAAAAGACAAACTCAAACATACACCACACAGAAAACAGGCGTTCACAGCACAGTATGTAACACTTTCAAAATAAGGTGCAAATTAAGAAATAATACAGCATTACAGAGGCCTGCAAAACTAAATCATAACACTCTGCTGATTAGCATTTCATCTTAGAAGAGGCATGACACCAATTAAGCAAATCAATGAGGTGGGAAGCAGTACAAGGCAGATGCAAATGTATACTTCACAATCATTAACAATTCTATCTTTGCAAGCGTACGTTGCCTAATAAACAATGGTTATCAGCCTTTTTCACATCTAGTTGAATGTGTCACACCCTCCAAATCTGTCTTACACACCCTGCATGCTGCTGTCACAGACACCCCACTTTCTGCACCTGCAATCAAAAGAGCTTTTGCATTTGCTAAACAGAGTGTAACTGACACACATTGTTTTGGCATTATCTGAGTCACGCAGGTAATTTCTTTTTTATACCTTGACCATGCAAACCTTCCAAGTGTGGTTGCAGCTACAGAAGGTGTACGCATGCAGTTAGTGAATTAAATTTACTCTCCAAATGGTTGATTATTGAAGAGCATGTAGCTCAAAAACAATTCCACACTTCATTTCAAAAAGTGCTAATAAGCCATTATAAGCTCACTGTTAGAGCATTAATAGAATTAAAATCAGGTCCAGACACAAATTAAAAAACACAATTGTATTGCTTATCACTTATTCACTTGAAATTCATTTTGACCCTTCACTTTTATAAATTCTAATTAAAATGGCTTTACTAGCATGAAACACAAAGTCAATTCTGCTGTCTGCTGCACAAAGCCTGTTGTGAACATGGCAGCAGATCACAGATCAGTTCGTTCCTAAGTGTAGTTTCACTAAAATCCTGATGAACACATAGAGAGTCTGTCAGGAGACTCTCGCAGTCTTGTAGTACTTAGAGAGTAGAGAAATTAGTCACTACAGGCATTAAGTGTCTGCTGTACAGCTGGATTCCAGCGTTCCCTACCTGTATGTTGAGTGAAATGCTGATGAGGACGTTCCCACATATGGAGATTATGATTCCCAAGAGATAGGTCTGTGTGAAAGAAACAGTAAACAGGCACAAGATTAGGTGATGCTCCACTTGTCACACAACAACTCCAAACACACCATAATGCTCCCTGCAAGGCTTCCCTCCAGCTGTCACATCTGTCATTTCCATGACAACCACAGAGAGCTTTGTTCCAGTGACACTCTGTTCAAAGACGTGTATGTGTGTGTGTGTGTGTTTCTGTGTGTGTGGTCCTGTGCAATAGAGGCTTCTATGGTTTCATAATATCAAGTCAATTCTAATTCACTCGCATGAAGTAAAAAACAACAAACTCCAGAACAGATAACACACATGTATATAAACACAAACACACCCTCATCCTCTTAACTCTCCCACGATATATGACACCTCACAAAGGTCTGGATGCTAACATGCTCACAATGGCCATAATAAAATGCTGATAATACATCTTGGCATCCCAACATGCTCATAGTGACAATGCTGATGTTTGGCATCATATAGCATGTTATCGTGCTAACATTTCCTAATTAGCACCAATGAGAATGTCCTTAGAAGTTAACCAAGCAGCAACCTGCATGGCTGTAAGTGAAGTCTATGCGGAAGTGCCAAAAACTGCAGTTCCTCTAACGGCCACTCGGGGCTGGCTACAGAACGAGTCCCCATATTAAAATGTCCAACATCACAGCAGAAATAAACATGTTTACAACCTGGTACAGAAAACAGTTTTAGCCTCTATAGCCAATTTATCCATTCATGACAACTGTACTGAGGGTGAATTTTTATAGAACACACCTGTTCTTTTTATATTATATTAGATTGTGCTTAAAGTTATGCATATTAACAGACGTGGCCACTTTGAATATTGTTGGTGCTCTTACAGGTGGCTTGTTTGAGCAAGCAGCAGTCAGGTCCATGGACGATCCACATCTTTGACGATATTTAGATTAGCTGGGAAGGTCTATGATTCTAACCTAAAGAGAGTACGATAGGAAAATTAAGGAATCATTAAAGTCAGTAGGGCTTTATCCTCTGGCGATCATGAATGTCTGTATAAATTTCATCTAATAGTTGTTAAGATATTTGAGTCTGGACCAAACTCGTGGACTGACTCACCGACATTGCCTTCCCTAGAGCCACAGTGTTATCAGGGCAAAATGATGATGTGAAATATGCCTTGCATCATGAACTCTTATTATTTTTTTATGTGTTTGAAAACACAATATCACAAGGCCCTTCTTATACCAGGAAAAAGTAAAACGGATCATTTTGTAGCCAACTCTCAGAAGGAAATGCATAATTGGTGTTTAAGTGATGGAAGGATTAACAGGATCAATTTGCTTTACTGTTTCAAGAATGCCCCAGGCAACTTTTCCCCATATGCTAGGAAAATTATTGCCAAAAGGAAATTTAATTTTAGGTCATAAACATACCGGTGGCTGTGGGCGGGCAAAGTTTGCAAAGAAATGAAAGCATGCAGTGGGGGTGGAACGCAGATGATGAAAACCTAAAGAAAGAAACTCAATCACTGTAAAAGAAGTAACAGCAGCCAAGCACATCCACATATTTTCCCTTGAAAGAGCATTATGAGAGAGATGGAGGGTAGAGAGAAATGAGTGGAGGGATACACAGTGATGGAGGTTAAATCAAAGGAAAGGGAGACAAAGAAAATGAGAGGGAGAACAGTATGGTAAGAAAAGATGGAAAAGACGACAGAAATACCAGATTAAAAAAGTCAATGTTGGGGTTCAGCAGTCCATTCTGTGAGAAAAGACAGGCAGTGCGCTACTGTCAATAATATCCATCTGATATTGTTGACAATGAGATAACAGCACTGAAGGCTCCCAGGATGAATGGAGTGTAAATTAAGTCCTGTGGTCTCCAAACGTAACAGCTGATTACTATCACACAATCCAGAGGTCGTCTATCGCTCTGTCAGAGCACATTATTAGACATCCTCAGTGAAAATATAAAACGTGTCTTTGCACCACTGAGAGGAAGGAGCTGTCATTAGAGCTTATTCTTAAAGCTATTAAACAAAGACCAAAGCTCACTCTCAGGAAGGGGAGGATAGCCAGACAAAATGGTCCACTTCACAGAACACAGTTCAGTAACCTTTCTTTTAATGACACCAGCGATATAACAGGCACTCAGCCTCAAATGTGCTTGATCACAGACTGGGGCTAAAATCTGAGTTTGGAACAGTGTGGGTGAAGTTCAGGTTTAAGAATGAATATCAGAGATGTGACATTCCAGCTGGAGAACTGTACATGAATAAACTTCCTGGTTGGGTTTAAAAATTGTAAAAGGATCTTGTGTATCACACTTGGATGGCTCTTTGCATGTACAGCAAACATATTTTCTTTGGAGACACTCCAAGAGAATCACATTTCTACTCGTCAACAGCTCTGGATCAACTAAAATCAATATTTACACTTCCACTACATGTAACAAGTAGTTACATGTAGTGGAATTATCACCCACTTGCATATGCCTCAATTGCTTGATCCATTCCACACATTAATTTAACTCTAAAGAAGACCAAGAGTCTACAGCGATGAGAGACTGTAGAGACTGTATTGAGCTAAAGGCCTATGTCAGCATGCTATTATGCTATTGTTAGCAGGTATAATGTTTACAGTGTTAACCAGTTTGGTGTGTCAGCATGCTAACATTTGCGAATTACCACTAAACAAGTAAGAAGATTACTGAAATGATTACAAATCAGACATGCATGTCAAATTTTATGCCAATCCAATAGTTAATAGCTTCGGGCAGGCCAATGGCTGCCAAACCAATATTTTCACTTTCGATAGCTTAGATTAAATAACTACTCAAACTGTGGTCTCCTAACAAGCATCTGACAGGTTAGGAGTGACAACTTGTAGGAAGCTACTGGTTGCATGGCAACTAGTAGCACCTCATAAATGTCAAGGAATTGCGTTCTGTCATACATGTTCATGCTGTCACCTAAAGTTAGTGATTTCAGTGGACAACTCTGCAGTTTCTGCAGTTTAATGTGTATGTATGATGGAAAATCCACCATGGAAAAAATGCTATATGGCTGAGGAGAAAGGGTTTCAGGAAAAATAGATCAACTCTTACTTTGTCAGACCTCAGGGACAGATAAATTGATATATCTTATCTGCTCAGGGAGTTTAATGTTAAACACCACACCAATCCCAATCCTATAACAAGCTCATGGGTTTTTCTCCTGTACAGCTATCAATCATACGCTGGCTCTTTTTCTTTTTTTTGCCTTTGTACATGGGGCGGATGCTCAACCGACTGTGCTAAACGACACCCTTATGCTGGCTCTTTTAAATGGGACCCAGACATTAAGAACTTTGAGAACCAACTAGTTGTTATATATGTATGAGATGTATCGCTCAAAATCACAAAAGTCAGTCTCATGGTGGAGCTGGAGGAAGTCAGGGATAATCAAAATTAGTCGAGTTATCCTCTGTGGATCATGACTGAACGGAGAACTGATATTGCCATTCCTACAGCCAGACATTTAGTGTGGATAAAAATTTAAATAAAATAAGTGAGTACTGTCTTTCATACAATCATCATGTATAACCCAAGGTGCACAGCCAGGGTTAGTCAATGTTCAATTGTCCAATATTGTTCAGAGAAAATACTATCCCACATTTACATTTCTACAATCATCCTTTCAACATGTCATATAAACACATCAAGACCTAATGTATGCTAGGTTGTATCAATCCACATTGATTACATTTATCAACATGACGTGATACATTACTTGATGCAGCATCCACTGCCACAGGAAATGCAGTCTGTGCTCCAAGAGAAAAGAGAGCCAAGAGTCTCTTCCTCACTTCTAAGCACACAGGAGAGGTGAAGAATTTATGGAAGCTTTCCCTTAAACCTGCAGCCCATTTTTTAATTACTTTGACTAATTTGATCACCACACAACATAATTCCATCCAACAGCCCACTTTAAAATAAAACCACTTGTGTTGTACCCTCTTTATTGCATAACACAACTCATCATCTCCTCACCAGCCTGATAAAGAATTTAAGCCAAGTGGATTTCTAGATGATTTCAAATTCAAAACTAGAGCATACTGTACACTCCAGTCTTACTCCTCTACTTCACAGCCTGCCTCCATCTTCTCTTCAGCCTCTAAGTCTGATGAGTCCACTGACCTGTAACACACCTACAGCAAGGAAGATACCACACCAGAGGTAAACAGGATTTAGACTCCTGTGTGTGTGTGTGTGTGTGTGTGTGTGTGTGTGTGTGTGTCCATATGTACGTGATGATTGCAGTGTACCAGAGGTAAACAGGATTTAGGAGGAGGAGGTGGGGAGCAGATGGGCGGCTCGATGATGAGATTCCTCGGGGAGAGTAATATCACACTGAGGTAAAAAAGTGTGCGTGTGTGGGTGGGCAATGATAGACTCCATCCTCAAATTTCGAGGCAGACAGACAGATAAAGCGTGTGGTGAGCTGACTGTACTGTGGTAAGTCATGATCAGAGAGACAGCGTCATCCATCAGGCCAGCTGTGCACTGTTCACTAAACCAAGATCAATAACCTTGTCAAGCTTGTCAAGCAAAGAGTGTAAGTGGCCCACTGTTTCGTTGTTACTGAGCCCATCAGGAGGCCACAGGTTGATACTGAGAGAGAGGCCAGGGGGCAAAACGAGGTGTTTGACTGCGTATGTGTGTGTGTGAGAGGGAGAAACAGTGTGTTAAGAGTGCAAGGTAGTAGATGGACAACCTGGGGATAGCTGATTCTACAGACTTCACACAGGAGATGTGGCAATTTGAAGTGTGAGGATGGCTTCATTTCACATTTTACTGGATTCCTTATTGTTAGATTAAGCTTCCCAGCAACTGAATTCAGTCTCATTGCAGAAAATGATCCTTGTTTTGTTTGCTTGTTGTCTTGGTATCAATGGAAGAGGGAATGTGCACATTTGCAGTATGGGCAGTCACAGAGAGAATCACGCACCTCACCCTATTGCTCGATCCACTGAGGGAGATAAATCCATGTTGAGAATGAGCAAGCGAGGAAGCAGGAGAAAGAAAGTGAGAGACAAAGAGAGAGAGTTTTCCTGTCACAGGAAGAGCAAACAAAGCAGTGGAGGCAGGCGAGGCCAGTACACTGGGAGTGCCTTTGGCTTGTCGGCTTGCTTAGCAAACATTGCAGACTTTACTCAAAGAAAGCAAGAGACTTCACACCACAAAGCTCCCTGGGTTGTGCTGCACTTGTGTGTTTATTACTTCAGATTTCACCATTCATGTTTTACATAGCAGACATTTTGAGGTATTTGCACTTTACATGAGGATTTTCCCTTTTCTGTGATTTGTCCAGGGCGTACCCTGCCTCTCATGGCAGCTGGGATCGGTTCCAGCTCCCTGCGACCCTGATAAGGATAAGCGGTTATGGAAAATGGATGGATGGACTTCCTTTTTATGCCACTTTGCACTTCTACTGCAGTACATTTATTTGAGTGTTAGCTTTGAATTACTTTGCAGATTTATCATACAAAATGATATGATCACTTTATAAAATATTAATATTAGCATGCTGAAACATTATCTGCAGTAGAACTATTATAAATGAAACTACTCAGTGGTTGAAACTGAGCTGCAGCACACCGATGCATCAACAATTATAAACCAAAAACATCATATACATGATAATATAACACTCAGAACACGCAGAATCATGTTTCTTTATTCATTAAGTGACTAAGTAGTTCCAGCTCCACAGAGTTATGAATCACACTTCTCCTCTTTCTGTAGAACTGAATCTAATTGGGCATTAACTGGAATCTAGCACTACTGCTGGAGGCTCAGCACTAGTGGCCCATGCTCGTATATTTTGATATTGTCTATATATTCAGTTAGGACACTATTCAGGGGGTTTAGTATCAATGTTTTTATCTCTCTGTGTATTTTGTGTAAGGGTTTGTGTGAAAGATATATTTCTGCTGAAGATCTTTATGGCCGCAAGTGAAATAAAAAGTGCTATCACATGCTGACTTCACAGAACCTCCATGGACCCTTTCATAGTAGATACTATCAACTATCTACGCTCTGAAAATCGGACTTACACACTCAAGGCGAAAAGGCGAGGGAGAAAAATACTGGATGAAACGGGATTATTACACTCAGAAAATGGACACTGATTAGTGCCTCTTCTGTATTTCTTCTTTTGTTCGCAATACAAAGCGGCAACGGCACTAAATCCCAGTGTAATGAACTGTATTTGTGTATCTATCTGTGTTCATGGTTTTGTTCTGCAATTAAAAATGCTATGGAAAAAAAATAAAATAAAAAATAATTAAACTCTTTGAAAGCACCAGGGCATTTACTTCTTACTTTATTTTTAATCAAGATAGTTTAGATAGTTATTTTATGATGAACTTTTCCTTTATGACTTCCTTTAAGATTGTGCGCTTCATGGAGTCTTCTATAATTGTATGGTTGTTCCAGGCCAGTCACATGAGAGAGACGATTATACGCAGCTTTCTTTCAGCTTTGTCAAAATATCATTAATCTGTTACCAAGGTGGGATTCAGTTGCACAAAAATGTCACCGGAGAACAACTGACACTAAAGAACTGACAGCTTAACTGGCAACAGTACAGAAAGCAATGATACACACTCTGAATGGAGCGGTTCGTTTTAAATGCTGCTGCCAGAGTCTTAACAAGAAACAGAAAATTACTGCTAGAATCACAGAAGGTAAATGGAATTCTTCAATGTGACACTGATAGCGATTGTGAGGAAACTAAGCAACAGAGCAAAGAAATATCCTAGTGTTCTTTTACTTGACACAAACTCAAAAAGGAGTCCAGCTGCAGCAGTCGAGCAAGTTTGAATATCAAACACAAAAGTCAGCAAAAACTCTGTGAAGTGCATAAGCACATTCATCATCAGGGACGTGTCAGATTTTGTTTACTGCAGCTTTTCCTGTTTACTGTCTTGTGGTGGAGTTACTGTACCTGTCATGCATCTTTTAAATTAAACTGTCAATCAGTGTATTGTGTAAATTCAATTACAGAAATGTCAGATTGAGTTTCTACTAATTTCACCCTCAAGGTACAAATTTTATATAAAGCATGCACAAAATAAAATAGTGTTTGGTGTATTATAGCACTAAACTCATACACACAGACACACATACGCGCGCACACACGCACACGAACACACAGACATTACATCTGTATACTTGTATGCTACATGTTTGACCTCAAACCTAATTTATATTCTTTCTATAACCTCAATCTATCTAACCTTGCAGGGACATTTATCATCCGTGTAAGGGCATTATGCAATGCTACACACATGCAACTCTTGTGTGTCGTGTAGTGTGACAAGCAATTTTTCATAAACGTGGAGCACTGCACAAAGCAAAGGAGTACACAAAAACATGAAACCATCTGAAAAAGCACCTTTAGTTGTGAACTAAAGCTGGAGCAGTAGAATCTGAATGGGCCTTAAAGCTGATGGAGGAACTGACAGCACTGGTTCTCCTCCAGGACACTGACCTACAGACAGACAGACCGATAGACAGCACGGCCCTTTGTGTCCACTGACAATGGGGATCTGTCCCTCCCCGGGATGGGCTGATCTCTGGATGAAGCCCTTCACTTTTTGCTCAGAGGTGGTGGGTACAGAAGAAGCACGGGTGAGAGGAGTGTAAGCGCAAAGACACAGAAAGAGCACGACAAAGAGAGTGGGATGGAGATACACATCCTATGCTAATTATTGGCCTGGAGGCAAATTTAAGCGATAAGAACATAATTGCAAAAAAACGCTACGGGTCCTCTATAGATTTCCTCTGTCACTCCTAAAATGATATTTATTTTGGCTTTATGATAGCACAGTGAGTACTATCAGGGAGTTCACCAAATATATTTTTACCAGTCCTCTGGGCATGGTGAATTTCCACAATTACATGGAGCCAGTAGCTGTGAAAAAACACCTGCTCCTAACCAAAGTCACTGACTGTCATGTCTGTAACCAGAACAAAGATGAAATATCAACTGAACACAGTCATGTAGTGAAGTTTGTTGCTAAGAAGTTATTTTTAGTGGCAAAGTCTTTTATCAGCCCCATTCTTCACCTCCCATGGAAACTGGCAATGTAATCTTTAGTAGTAAAGTAAAGTAAAGTAAAGTAAAGTAAAGTAAAGTAAAATAGCAGTTGTTAAAACTAATTCTGCACAAATAATATTTAACATTTAATATTTATGCATGTTTAAACAAAAGGTATGTGGATGATTCCATATTTCATAACAGAGGAGCCAATCGATGGGACAGTCTCTCCAAACCTTGGTGTGCTTTTGTAACATCAACATTTTCAGTCGCACTGCAAACATTTTTCAACTCTGGGAAACAGTTAGTGTGAGACAGACTGATATTGTCCCCTGGACGTTGGGATGTTCTCTGGGATGGTGGGTAGCAATGGACAGAGGGGGAGCTGGGACTATTAGCCAGCTGTTCAGGACTCTTACAGTAGAGCTATTCTCTAACAACCCACCCATGAGCCATTACTCATTACTCACGCCTCTTATTCCTCCTCTGTTTCTCTCTCTCTTGCTCCCTCTCTCTCTCTCTCTCTCTCTCTCTCTCTCTCTCTCTCTGCCCCTCATTGGTAATGTCACACAGAGGAAACATGGCAGAAAAAGAGAAACACACTGATAGGCGATGATGAGTATGAGGAGCATGTGTGTCTGCACATGAGTAGGAGGGCAGAGAGCTGACACACTTACACAACAGGACATTGATACACACACACACACACACACACACACACACACACACACAGTGGAAGTTAGCATACACAAACAGACATGCACATACTGAACTTAATGCACAGAGTCAGGAGAGTCCACTAACAAAGTTAAAAGTTCAAAAAAGCCTTTCAACACAATGATTTAGTCATGATTACTTTAGAAAATAGTCCTGACAGGTGCCAACGCCGATAGATCTCTGCGCTGTCAGGCTTCCTCATCCACACTGAGTGCTCATTAACCAAAGAGCTTTGGAGGCTGAGGTTATATTTTGAATTCCAAGATTTTTTTTTTCTTTTAGACTAACTGATCGCCTCTGTGGACATTAGTGTGTAACTTCCTTCTACAAGTGGAGGTCAGGGAGGGAAGTTCCTGAAAGTTAAAAACAAAACCTCTCATCTGTGCAGTCTGCAGGGTGGCAGTGAAGCTGAACAGCTGAAACAGGTTCAGCATGATTCACATAAATTCACATGCAATAAAGTAAAGGAAATAAAATAATAATAAAGAGGGGAGAAACTGTGGACTGAATTCTTTATATTTTAATATTTATAGAAGAATTCTGTTCTCTGTTATTTAGATTGCAAAATTGTAGGGTACTCATAGGCTAACAGATGTTTTATTATCAACATTTACAGATAAAATAAGTGACTTACTCTGGGTGGAAAAAGTCTGATCAAAGAATTTAACACAGTTTTGGTTTGATCAACATTTCGCATGGAACTACTCCATAACTTCTAAAAGCATCAGCTGTAATCTGGTGTAGCCATAACAACAGTCACAAATCACTACATTAAAGCTGCACTCGGTATGAATCCTCCCCTTCACCTGACCTAACAGTTGGAGAGTTAATCAAACTTACCCGAAGTGGATTTTCCAGGATCTCAGCGCGGTGAGCCTGAGCCGAGGTCAGATGAAGAACCGCCTCTTCAGAACTTTTATTCGCCATGTTTTCCTTATCTCTTAATAAGGAAAAGTAGTTTTATTTTTTTTTTTAATCGCAGCTTCCACTTTCTTCACATGTTTGTCCGCTTGTTCTTTCACCTCATCCCATCCCGTGCATCCCACGTCCCCGTCACTTCAGGGTGAAGTCCCAGAAGCTTGCGAGGCGGATCAGGAGTTTGTGCGCAGTTCAAGTGAGGTCGGAAAAATGGCCTCTAATGTACACATCTATGATAAGATACTCTTTGTCTGTTTTATAGGCTGGGTTTCTTTGGGGGGCTGGATTACAACCAAGATATGATAATACTCTTATCAGTAGCGTAAAACTCTTCAATCAACTGTTTCAACATAGAAGTCGGCTTACTTTGGCTCTAGGCCCACTTTGTATTCATTGGCGATCAACTTCTCTGAGATACGACATCACAAAGTGCACTTGAATGCATCACACGAGAACAGGTGCGGATCCTGTTGCGCACGTAAAGAGCGCTCCAGCGCAGGTAAACAACTCTGGCGCAACTGTAATGAAGTAAACATGTATTTGTTTGATGCAGGACAAGGAAGAAAAAAGCTTTAGAAATATAAAACGACACATGTTTATACTTTGAGATGGTGTGTAAATATGATGTAAGAAAGAAAGAAAGAAAGAAAGAAAGAAAGTGCATCCAAGGCTTCCCAGATTTGGCGTTGGGTACCAGTGTTCCAGTTGGTGTTAAACATGTTGCCACCTGCTGGGCACATTCAGGATGACAGAGGTGACAAACGTCCAGATGGCTGGATGGATAACACATCTGATTTAAAAGAGCTTCATGATGTCCCACTCATTGTTGGGCTGATGGTGTTCTCACGTCCAAACATCAGGTGTTTCATTGTTTACCAATCCATCCCCCTCCTCATCATCGCTTTCAGAAACCTCATGAGCAGCTGAACGGCACATGAAAAACAAAAATCATCATAAGAAGCGATGATACAGGCGAGGCCGGTCACGTGAGGAGGGCAGTATGTGATCTCCTCTGAGTGCGGCTCCAGCTGTGGGCACGTTCCGCTCAAAGACATGAGATACATTGTTGTGTTGTCTTTTATGGGATCTCACTGATCCGGCTTCCTTTCTGTGAATAGATGAATAATGAACGCTTGTTTGTTCTGGTGTACTCAACATAAACAAAATTATCATGCACAGATGGGGCTGCTGCTTTCTCTCAAATATAAACAGCCTTTCCTGACACACACACACACACACACACACTGATATGAGTGCTACACTCACATTTGTATTACCACAATTCAAGCATTAGGATGTTCTAATATGAAATAATATCGGTTAATAGCTGCTATTTGTTTCTTCAAATACAGCAGCCACAGATTATGAAACACTGAACCCGTGCACACAGACATGTTGTGTTTCTTTGTGGTCACTTTGCATCTATTTGACCTTTCAATAAAAACTGTTAACAATCTTTTCATACAGAGATTCTGAATACTAACAAACCAACTACCAATCACCACCTTACTCTGGTGGAGGTCTGTCTTTGTCACTCGTTGCTTGTGAAAAGAGAAGTCAACAATGACTCAATGAAGTCCTTTCATTCTCCGAAGGTCAGGTCAGACCAGCATATCTGAAGGACGCAGAGGTCAAACTCTAACCATCAAGAGATGAAGCTGAAGCCCAGGAAGAAAATGCAAGTAGCCATGCAATGCAGTGTTATCTCATCTACCTTTAGCACAAGATTTTAATGTTCCAACAATTACTGTCTTGGAGCTGCCTCTGTATTTAGGTACTCTATTGCTACTGTCACACATTATTGCCTGACATCACAGCCAATTAGTGCTCATCATTTTGAGCACATAGACTCCAGTAATTATTTGTCAATATGTTATAAGTATAATTGCTGTTCTGACACACGCTATCAGAGGTGGATGTGTCTCTGGTTTCCATCTGTATTCAGTCCTCTCCTTCGGTGTCTGCGCTCTGTCCTGAGTCAGCCAGCTTTCTCTGCCATAATAATCCAAGCCCATTTGATGTGATTACTGTGGCGTGAAGGGGAAGAGGGGAGACAAATGAAGTCACGTTTTAGTTTGCATGTCGGAATAACATGACTAAACAGATTCCCCTCTTCTTTTTTAAGTATTCCAGTAAACCTCTCTGGGGATTGCTGATTTATCCATCAGTGCTAGTAGAATGAGCTTTGACTGACAGCTTTTATCATGGATAGAGGACTGTGGCGTTTTCCTCAGCGGTGCCCTAGCAATGTTTCAGATGCCAGACTGGTCAACATATTGTTGAACCCTAACCTTAAATATTGGAGGAAGATCGAATTCAGGATATACGAATGAGGAATGAAAAAGATAGGAGAGAGGAAAAAGAATGAATATAAAATGATAAGAGAGACACAAGACACACACAGGGAGTGGGAAAGGAAGCAAAGGAAGGAGAGAGAAAGATAAAGGCAGTCGAGCAAAAGATAGGGAGCAGCAGATTTAGTCGACACAAAAACCTCCTACACACTCTCACTTGAGCCTGTACCTCAGGCTTTGAAGGAGAGAGGAGATAGAGAGATAGCCACATCCTCTTCTTACTTTTCTCCTCTACATCTTCCCTTTATGTAGCCCTTCCTCTAAATCGCTCATACACACTCACTGTCAGTCTGTCATCTTGACCCTCTGAAGATGATAAATGGACTGATTGATTGTCTCCTCTTGACCGTGTGGGAATGATTAAGGAGTATAAGGTTTGAAAATGAAGGCTAGAAACAGTTTGAATGATTAAGCATTCAGTAATTGATTGGTCTTTTTGGAGCTCAGAGCAGTACCTTATTGAGAAACCTTCACTACTCCAGTCTCATAACATCCACTATGAATTATCTTAAGAGTTCCCCTGGAAATCAACTTAACTGAAAGATATTGGCAGCAAGGCTTTGGTTTCAACTGTCAAAACCTACACATCTTTTTGTTGCAAAGGTCAGCCAGAATAATTTGTTTCTCATGAGTTAAGGTCAAAGCATGAGATTTAAGACATATATCATTTTAATACTGAGGACATTTTATTTCCTTTATCTACTGTTCAGCTGTCGGTGCTGAGACACGGCAATAAAGCTGTCTTTTATTTTATGATTAAATTTATACTGGGGTTCTGAAAAAGTCTCCATCAAAAGATATTAGATATGAATGAAAGCCTGCCAAGAGTGTGCAGAATTCAAATGACTGTGATTTAAAATGCAGGAGGTATTTTATGTAACCAAAAAAGGTTCTGAATACACAGTTTTTTCGTAGCTTTTGCAGCTTGGCCCATGATAATACCACAATATTTACGACTCACAATTGTTTTGAACATTACATTGCTAATTTGCAATGATGAAAAGTAACTAAGTACATACTGTACCTACGTAAGCACATTTTTTAGGTGCTTGGACTTGATACTTGGTATTTCCATTTTATATTACTCATATATTCCTTTAGTTATTGGTTAATGGTTATCCCATATTTTACAGAAAAGACAAGAGAAAAGAAAGATCTGTGTTTTTTCTTCTCTTCTCCACCATTAATATTCTCATGACCCCTCAGATTTATCGTGTCACCCGTTGGAGGAAGCCGGATGCTAGGCTCAGAAATCCTGGACTAAATTAGCTAAATGTTATGAAGTAGTTAGAATTAGCTTCACCTACATCAGCTATAACAATAAAATGCATCCTACAACAGACCGATGCATTTGTTCTAACAATCTAGTAATGTCTATATCTTGAAAGTTTTCTTTTACTGAGCATACATTGTGATAATACCTCTGTGTTTTTATTTTAGGAATTTGAATGCATTGCTTTTACTTGTAATAGTATGTTTTAACATTAATGTATTAGTACTTTTGCTTAGATATAGGATTTGAGTACTTCTTCCATCACTGGTAGCTTGTTGAATATATCGTATAGTTGAATATAGCAAACTTGCCATGATAAACAGACTGAGGGATTTCTTTGAAAAGCAAGGCCTGTTATCAATAAGAGAGCAGATTTAAGCTGGCTTGTTGAGGAATAAGCTATGAGGAATAGTTCCTCCTCCACAAAGCAGCACATTAAACTCAACCATGTGGGAGAAGAATGAATCAAAAGACGCCCAGTTCAATGAAAAGCAGAAAGTGAATAATCTGCAGATGATAGTCTTGTTCGCTCAAATAATTTAGAACGAACCGCCTCAGTTATCCTAAATAAAGTTCTGATGGCATTCGTTATTACGAGCATCAAGCTCCTTCACCCATGTTAATGAATTCTGAGGAGGTATGTGTGTGTGCTGTCAGAGATACCATGGAGGACTGATGGAGCTCTCCAAGCAAGAGGACACCCATTATTTCCACATTAATCAGATACACAGAAAATTAACATTTCCCATCAGGTAAAGGATAAACACTGACTGTCACCTAATAAGGTAATCCTCAGTGCTGTCACATTCAAATGTGCCACAGTAAATGTCATTTTCTACATGGGATTATAAAGCATACCCACACAGAGAGAGGAAATACGATAAGAAATAATCAAAATACGCAGACCACAAACATCAAGGAATCTCAAGGAACGATGCATGATACCCAAGCACTCAATAAGACCCTGCTGGACGAGGATAATGATACAGTAAATAGGATTATAATCACTGCACAACATTCCCACACAACCACAGATGGATCCCACAAGTGAGGGGTATTAATAAGAAAAAGTCTGTAATTTCACAATATTATAATCAGCAGAGAGTGCTCGTGTGTGCTTTCAGGGCTCTTGTTAAGCTTCCCAAATCCTACAAATCTGCTGTGTGAGGGTGTAGAGGATCTGTAGAGGCCTATGACACGGGATACAATACCATATTTAGAGTACCTGAAGAGCATAGGTTTACGTTTTAAACCCATAAAAGCTGAATGAGAAGATGATGTGTGTGAATATAACTGCAGGGACTAAATCTGTACATGCAATCTCATGGATTTACATGCTCATGAAATGTGATTAATTAATGTGCTGGCTGCCTGGGAGTAAAAAGAAAATGGGGGTGAACGATCCTATTTAGGAGTAAACAGTTCCAGTGTTGCCTGCAGCCTCTTGTTATATATTACCAGATGTGTACTGCAGTATAATACAGCAAGTGGGAAATTGCTTCCAATGATCCTAAATGTGTTTTCAAATGCAGCTACAGCCTGACGTGTTTAACAGGGCAGCCAGTAAATGACATCAGAAAGAAGAAATGATCACAGTAGCACAATTAAGGGACCAATAGCAACTTCACTTTAGGTCTTCTCATTCAGCAGAAGATGAAGTGCTACAACTTTTATCGTGTCTACTTGAAACTGTGTGCTGGGACTGTAAATTGTCCATATGTACTTTCCAAACAGCACAAACCCAAAGAACTAGTATATCGACTCCAGAGCTCAGCTTGCCGTGAACTTCTGGATGTAATGAACAATTTACCAGCATCAAACCTTTCTTATGTACAAAATGCCCAACTGATGTTGTTCTAACAAGCATGCACCCGATGAGATATAAGGCAGGTTTTACCTCCACAGCTATTACCTCCATTAGACAATATGGACGTGTACAAGAAAACCTTCAGCATTTAATCAATAAAAGCAAGGCTGTCCTGCAAGGCTGCAGCTAGCTTTAACACTGGCTTTGTGTTGTGCCAGACAGGGCTGTTAATGATGTTGCCACTGAATTGATAAAAGGGGATTCAGGTAATGCTGGAGATGGTGGTGGTGAGTGTTGAAAGCGAAGGATCAAACAGCACGGTTCTCATATACTCTGTAGTATTAGTGAGGGTTAGTGAGGAGACATCTGCAGCCATCGATCCACACAAGATGACAGTAAATATGTTGTGATCAATAACCAAAGACTCAGCAATCAATTGTAACATCTGGCCTCACATGTAACAGGCAATTACAATATTTACAGAAAACAACAGCAGTGTTTGTCATCCCTGCTTCGGTGCTTAAAATCTCTTTTTTTGGGGTGTTCTAACATTTACTGTATGATACTGTATTGTATTTTTAGTAAGCTTAGTTTCATTTTATTATAATATTAAAGGGTACTCTGGAGATTTTAGACATTAAGTTTAGGGAATTTCTCAGGCTGTTATATAATGTCTTCTGTGACTCAGGAGGAGCTTCATGATGTTTGAACCATATATATCAATGTATAAACATGGAGTCCATATCTGTGACGTTTCTGAAGAGCCACTGTAAAGTTCAGAATCTGGTGGCTCTGGCCATCGCCATCTACTACATCCAGGCTAATCTAAAAATGGGCAAAGACATGGCTTGTAGGTGGAGCTGAGATGGGCTGAATGATACCACCTGTAATGGCACCCACCTGTCAATCAAAGTAGCCACCCTTTTTAAATTCTGCATACCTAATATCATTTGAACAGGTGAGTTGTATACAAATCCACCTTCAGGACAGTTGTCATGAACAGGAACAATTAGCATAGAGACTAAAATCGCCTTTGTACCAGGCTGTAAACATGTTTATTTCTGTGGTGAAGTTGGACATTTGGACATGGAGACTAACTCGTTTTATAGCCAGCGGAAAGTGGCCGTTTGAAGTACTACAGTTTTTGGCACTTCCACTTTGGCTTCACTTCACAGCCACAGAGGTTACTGCTTGGTCAAAACCCCTGTTGATGCTCAACACATAGCAGGCTACCTGAGTTACTATGCACCTGATGTTAATGACGCTGCTGTGGTGGAATGTAAAAACTGGATGCTGTCTTTAGGGGGATTTCCCCATTCTCATTCCTGTATACCATATATGATTCTCTTGCTTATGTATGATATGGCCCCATCCCCTGTTCTTCTTGTTGTTATGGTTGTTTTTTTCTAGGACAGCACTGTGTGTTTGTTTGTGACTGTCTATGTTGGTTTGTGTTAATGTAAGAAAATACAGCAAAGGAAGGTTAACTGAGTTGCATCATAGGATTTGTAGAGGTCGACCCATACAAAGATTTAAAGTCAAAACATCTCGACCATTCTTGTTTTAAACGTGTTTTCAGCCTTTTCAAAAACAATGGAGCAGAGTTGCATCACAATGTCTTAGTCTCATTCCTTTATTCTTTGTTTTATTCTCTGTAACTCTCTTGTGATCTTATTATATGATGTTTGCTTGGTAAATCTCCCGTGGCATGAGTAATGTGAAGCTTACGGAACAAAAGTTTCTGGCATCAAGCGGTCATTTTACACCTCGCAGTTTATTTTGATGACACTTGATGTTGTGTTCGTGCTTTTGCGCGTGTTAGTTCGTTGGTGACTCCCTCTCCTCCCGGCGCTGCGCCTCGCCCCTCAGCAGCATGATGCTGAGATCACTTGGGGAGGGCGGCGCAGAGGGGAGAGCTACGTGTTGCTGCGCAGCAACAGATAGAGAGAAGAGGGAAAGAGATAGATAGATAGATAGATAGATAGAGAGAGAGAGAGAGAGAGAGAGAGAGAGAGAGAGAGAGAGAGAGAGAGAGAGGAATTCCCTCGCACAAGCCAGGCTGCTGCCAGGGCGTGTATTATCAGTCTCTATGGCT
Source organism: Larimichthys crocea (assembly GCF_000972845.2). NCBI lineage: Eukaryota > Metazoa > Chordata > Actinopteri > Sciaenidae > Larimichthys > Larimichthys crocea. The sequence continues at coordinate 27,173,036 of NC_040023.1, forward strand.
CCCAGAATTTGCTGTTATAAATGCAGCCGGTACCTGTAGCTGAAGGAGGCGTAAATCCCAGTGGACTCAGGATGTAAGGACTTGCCAGCTGCTACGACCCTTCGGGTGTATTTGAGGAAATAGCATCAATTTATTCTTGTCTGGGGGCAACATCTTTTCACATCGCGCCGTCTCCCTTTGGAAGAGACTTCCTCCTTTGCCCAAGCTGAGAAAAATCAACCTGACAGAGACGCGCCTGTCTGGACTCCTGGGAGACAGAGGTCTCCGCGTTTATTATAGGGCCACAACTTGGCCACAAACTGCAATATGCCGAGTTGAAATGTGGAGTCTTCTTGAAGGGAGATCCGATAAACTGACCACGTTTTAAAGTAAGTTCCTTCTTTGTTTCTTTGTTTCACAGAAGCCAAATGTCTTCGTGTATTTGGGAGAAGACACGTGCTTTTAACAAATAGGCATTTATTTTGTCTTTTACTTTAAAAATCAAGTGTGGCGTTCATCCAAATCATAATGTGAAATTCAAAATAACTCCCGTCTTCTTGTCTATGAACGTGCGCTCCTCTCTCTGTGCTTGTACTGACTCTCTTTCGGCATTTTTGACTGTCACTCTTCCTTTCTCTGTGTGCGTCCCTCTCTCTGTCCCTCTGTACAGACATGACAGGTCAGGTCCTGGGGAAACCGCTCAGCGGGGCTCACATAGATGACAACGCCGCCATCCGCATCAATGTGGGCGGCTTCAAGAAGCGTCTCCAGTCCGACACTCTCTCCCGGTTCCCCGAGACAAGGCTTGCGCGTTTACTCCACTGTCAGTCCAAAGAGTCCATACTGGAGCTGTGCGACGACTACGATGACACAGAGAAAGAGTTTTACTTCGACAGAAATCCGGCGCTCTTCCCCTACGTGTTGAATTTCTACAACACGGGGCGTCTGCACGTCATGGCCGAGCTGTGCATCTTCTCCTTCAGCCAGGAGATCGAGTACTGGGGCATCAATGAGTTCTTCATTGACTCTTGCTGCAGCAGCGCCTACCACTGTAGGAAAATGGACCAGGATCGGGACGACTGGGAGGACAGGAGCGATGAAGGGAGCACCACTTCATCGTTTGACGAGCTGTTGGAGTTTTACAGTGACGCTACCAAGTTTGACAAGCAGCTGCTTGGGAGCGCACGAAGGCGCGTCTGGTTAATGCTGGATAACCCCGGCTACTCCGTGGCCAGCCGCCTCATCAGCATCCTTTCCATCCTGGTGGTGCTTGGCTCCATCGCCACTATGTGTATGAACAGCATGAACGAATTCAGCCTATTGGACAGTGAGGGGCAACCCACAGAGGACCCCCGTTTCGAGACTGTGGAGCACTTTGGCATCGGCTGGTTCACTCTGGAGCTGGTCGCCAGGTTCGTAGTAGCGCCGGATCTTCTGCACTTCTTCGAGCACCCGTTAAATCTGATAGACTTGGTGTCCATACTTCCGTTTTACCTGACGCTTCTCATAAACCTGGTGGTGGAGAGCAGCCCTGCGCTGGCCAACCTGGGACGAGTTGCTCAAGTGCTGAGGTTGATGAGGATTTTCCGCATCCTGAAGCTGGCACGTCACTCCACAGGACTACGCTCCCTGGGGGCCACCCTAAGGAACAGCTACAAAGAAGTGGGCCTGCTGCTACTCTACCTAGCCGTCGGGGTGTCATTCTTCTCCGTCATGGCCTACACGGTAGAGAAAGAGGACAGTGAGGATCTCTCCACCATCCCTGCGTGCTGGTGGTGGGCCACCGTCAGCATGACCACCGTCGGGTACGGAGATGTGGTGCCAGTGTCCATAGCGGGCAAGCTGACAGCCTCAGCGTGCATCTTAGCCGGGATCTTAGTGGTTGTGCTTCCGATTACGCTCATATTCAATAAATTCTCTCTCTTCTACAAGAGACAAAAACAGCTGGAGATCGCGATGAGAAGCTGTGATTTCGACGAGGGGATAAAAGAGGTGCCCTCGGTCAACTTGAGGAACTATTACGCACACAAGGTCAAATCCCTCATGGCGAGCTTGTCAAACATGAGCCGGAGTTCACCCAGTGAACACAGTCTGAATGAATCAATACACTGAAAACGGTTGTATCAAACCGACACCCGGTCAGTTTGGGTGACACTGTTCATTCAATGTGGCTGCATGAGGAGCTGTCCAGAGTGCTGAAACCTCTGGGTGGAAAAAATGCCCACTTCCTTCCACTGATGTCCGACCATTTGCCTCTCTGTAGCTCAGTGCAATAACGTGTTTATATGTGTCAGTCACACTGAGAAAGTCAGCAAATGTACAGGACAGCCTGAATATGATATCTCACTGTGCGTTAGTTTGGCCTGTCACCAAGTAGGCCTCAAAAGTGGCCACATAAGATTAAAAAAAGACAGAGAATGCTGTAGATGTTTTACAGTCCTAGGTGGTGTCACACTGTAGTCCCCCCTCCAGCTATACTTGTTGTGATCAAATATGTTTCAAGAATGTTGATGTGTAATTGTTATGTTGCAACAAGATGACTTCAGATGTGTGGTTAAAGCAAACTGTATTAAACATAAAAATACACAACACACTTCTTCATGTTTTTCATGTGCAGACTGAGGGTTTTAGCATCTTGCTGAGCGTGTCTTACTGATTGAGACGACACATGTAAGCCTGAAGGGGTGTGACGATGGATTTATAGTAGTGACTGACACAATATTTGAAACAGTTTGACAGGCATGGCAACAACCATTCAGAGCTGACATGTGGAATACATTTATTGTTTATTTATTATTTGAAGATTTGATTTTGTGGTTGAGTCACCATTTCAGTGGTCCAAAATCTGTGTTTTTAGAAAATTCAGATGTAAGGTGGCTACCACTGCCTGTTGCCAGATATACTGTAGATCCTTTTTCCTTTTTCATTGTTACATTTAATTTAAATCGTCTTCCATTCTACACCCTGTCTCCAGCATATAAACCTGGAAGATGAATGCTGGGGATAACCTGCATCTATCGCATTTTTAAATCAAATCTCAAGGCACCTGGATACATCTAGTGTTTTTATTCCCCCAGGATGGAGTGAAGTGTTTGTTCTCTCTCACTGGTTGCAGTTGCATGAATACAACAGAGAGCACTCACTTACAGTCATTGATTTCAGTTTAAAGGATAACAAGACATTTGATACAAGTAGACATCGGCTCTAAAAAACTCAGTTCTATTCTTATCTCGTATTTCTCTGCAGTTAGCTGCAATGATTTCAGCTTTTGATTTGATTTTGAAGTTTGAACAGATGACGGTTATTGTTTTGAGCTGAATTTTCTCATTAAGATAGTTCCTATTGGAAAAAAAAACAGCACTGCAGCGCCTCTATGACTGTTTCTTTTTCTCAAGTTAGAGATAATTCATACATTTATGCACATTTAAAAGACTCAAGAAATCAACTCAAACTAATCTGCTCCACTGGTTGGGGGATAATTTAAAATCGTTGTCTCCTCCACATTAATATGTGTTGACAGGCAGAAGTATCGTACATATTGGTACTCACAGCTCATTACTTTGAGCCTGCAAAAGCACAGATTGCTGCCTGGTGGCAGGAAGTTCCAAAGAATTCCCAGAGACGAAAATAAAATTAGTTTAACGTTACCTTTTTTATTACAGAAAATGTACTGTATAAACTTCTCAGTGAAAAAGCTCTTGGGTGTACATCTAAAATTATAACAGCATCAGAACAGTGAGGTTTGATTAATTCATGGGATGATTGGAGAAAAACCGAGTGGCACAGATGTAATTTCCATGCACTTCAGCAACAAGGTCATGCTCACTTGAAACTCCAAATGAGAAATCCACATATTGCTAGTTGTTTTCCAAGTATTTCTGGGGAGCTCATTTGAAATAATATTTACCCTCAGAGGCCAATTACAACAGTCTCCTTTTGTTTACTCCTAAACCTTTAAAGGCTTTTCCCCCCGAGAACAAATCCGAAACAGCACACAGTGATAAACTAGAATGGAAAAATCAGTAAATGAGTTCACAGTGACGGTGGGTGACATTTTAACATATCAACAGAGGCCACAAAAGAACATTAGATAACCTTTTTTGTCCACAAGAGAGGAAAGTTATTATAGAATTTGGAGAAAGAGCTAAATGTTCTTTAGGACTGAAAGCGTAAGAGAAACAGTAACAAGATTACTAGAATTGGCCAATGTCATCTAAGTCCAAAAGTCAGTTTTGTGTGTGTGTGTATGTGTGTGTGTAGGTCACTGTGACTCTGTGAGGAGGAAGATGGAGATGTCTGGCCCCTCCGCAGCCTCCTCTTGGCTCGCCTGTATCATTACACTCTGACTGTGGTGATAGATGTAAGGAGGGCCCAGATCCTGCCTGGCACACAGCTGAGTACAGATGGCAGCTCAGGTCATTAGAGGAAGGCCATGGCAAAGAAGTCTGCTGTCCTCCTTCACACCAGTAACCAGCAAAGCCTGAATCCATGTCCAGCCATTTCTTTTGATCATCAAGACTCTTCATGCAGAAAGAAAAGGGCACTTTGGGGAGTTTTAAAACATTAGTCTCACATGTAATCATGAAGCTTTTATAGGTGTACTTTATAATCAGGGTTGGTTAATTATTTTATAATTACTATTAAAAGAAGCCCTCTTCTGTGACATAAAAAAGGGCTTCCTGTAAAGTAAACTAAGCATTGGCTTATTTGTTCCTTTTACTTTTGGTGTAAACAAAGACAAGAGAGGAAGATCATGAAAAGAAAGTGAAAATTTGATTGAAACCTTTTTCTGGTTACAGGAAGCTGCAGCAATCCATCAAAACTCCAAATTCTTTGTTAGGATACCTCTGAGGATGATAAAATCCTACACCTCCCATGCATTCATCCAGCCATTAAAACAGTTAAGGCTACTCCACAGGTCTCTGATATGTATTTGTGTGTGTGTGTGTGTGTGTGTGTGTGTGTGTGTGTGTGTGTNTGTGTGTGTGTGTGTGTGTGTGTGTGTGTGTGTGTGTGTGTGAACGTATTGTACACAAACATACCAGACAGCATGTCTAATGGGGAACTTATTGAAGCTGGCAGCACAAGCGTCATCTCCAGTCTGCTCTGTATCGGTGATATAAAACTCTGTTACTAAGCAGGCGTTCCGTGTTGTTGCACATTACCATCTGCTACTATCCTTTTGCTCTAAACAGTGTGGGAAGATTGGATCTT
>NC_040023.1:27178300-27203669 GCF_000972845.2 Larimichthys crocea
CTTCTTCCCACAATGTCTGATCTGTGAAAATCTCCCAAAATAATCTCTCATTACATGGATCATGGCATAGCTAATTATCACCTACAGATCTGATGCAAATACAGGATGCAGGTAATGATGAACAAGCATGGCTGATCATATTACTTTATGCCACCATTAGAAATTCTAAAGCAAAGCCGTGTTGCATTTCCCTGCTTTGTGAAAACCAATCAGGGTGTGTTTGTTTTTATTACATGCAAGTTTTGCATTATTAACCAGCCTGACATCATTATCTAGAGCTGACACTTTAGTTGTAATGAGCATCTATTTCTTTTATCAAGACCGAGGAGACCTTAGTGCTGACTTGCCACAAGTAAGATTTCAGGGAATATTATGATGAAAGAACAAAGGCCACCGTGGATTCAAATACACACAGCAGTGCTTTGAGCTAAATACACATGACAATGTCAATATGCAGATTTTTACTTTGCTATAATTATTACCATGTTCACCATTACAGTTAAGTACATTAGCATGCTAAGACTAAATAGCACTACAAACAAGGTTGAGGCTGATGATAAACCAAAGTATAGGACACTAGAAACTGAAATTTTGACCTGATGGTGGCACCAGATAAAAAAGTTATTACAGTTTGTCCTGAGGGAGGTATGAATGTCTGAAGCAAATTTCATGGTAATTCATTCAAGATATTTCAGTCAAAACCACAAATGTGAACTTCATGGTGGTGGTGACGGAATGTCAGTGGAATACATTTTATGGGAACAATCAATGTGTGGACAAAATGCCAACCCATGTGGTAGATTTAGAGATAATTTGCAAGTGAAAAAATTGACCTGCTGTTGACGGCTGGAAGAAAAATCCTGGGATTACCAAAGTTATTCAACTTCATCCTCTGTGGACCTTAGATGTACTAAATTTAATGGCACTTAAGTTAGTTAGCTATTTCTTCACCCTGTCTTATTTCAAATATACTAAAACCACAATGTACCAAACATCTTATCAAATACTAGTGCAGACTGAAAGCACAGCAACAAAATTGTTAACTTGTTACCCTGCACAAAACCTCCAGCAGGTGTTGGCCCTTCACCATAAAACCTCCACCATGACTTGATCATAAAAAAACTTCTGAGGGACAATAATTCTTGACAAATGGGACCATTACCGTTCCTTCTTTTTAATGCAGCACTCAGACTGCTACCATTAAATGACTCACCCAGAGAGACAGATGTTTTTGGATCTAAATCACAATAGTGTTCCCACAGATTTTTAATGGATACCACAAAATGGCCCATTCCAACAGCAAGTGCTATCCTACCTTTTACCAGTGACTTTCCAGATTTATATTGAAGCTCCACATTCAGTCTGGCTTAAACGGCCTAAAAGGCTGAAAATGCATTTTTGTTCTCAACAACCAACAAGGGTAAGAGTGTACTTTGGCAGTTTTGTTTGTGTGGTTTAGAGGCGGCAGCAAGAACAAAACACTTTAATTATATTAGCCTGTATATTGCAGGACTTTCTAAGTGGGGGTGAAGTCGGACGCCTCAGTGATTTCACTAAACTTTACGTTCTGGAAGTCTGTGTTAACTCTTGCTTTACCCAGTGAGTTAGATGCGTTCATTGTGTGAGCTGGACCAGGAAAAAAACATTATCTTGCAGTGTCAGTAACATTGTTCAGGTTTTAGTGTCTTTGTGCCAAATGTAGTTAAACAATTCTAGTAAAAGAAGGGAAATCATTTTTGTTCGTATGCTCTGTGTCAATACTCTCAGCTTTGATGATCATCCAGCCCCATCTGTACTATGAGTCCTACTCATCAACTTCTACGGACTGGGCGAGTAGTCCACAATTGTAAATGTAAGCAAAACCAACAGTATGTTAAGACTAATTTTCCCTACAGATTATCTGGAATGAGGAGCATGAATACATTCTTAAAAGGCCTTTAAAAACAATTAGGCTGCACACACACACCAACATCAGCTTTCTCATTATGTCATGTATGAAGTCATCCATATCTGAAAAATGGCAAGGACCACACACACAGAAACAATCCCCCTTTATCTCACTGAGATGTTTCTACTCATAATTAACATGTGTCACTTTACACCTCTGTAGCAGGAGCATGACTCACTGCATTTCAGTGTTTAGAGCTAAATCAGCAGCCCTGGTGGAAACATAACATCGTGATGTGAGCCTGTAACTCTGGCTGGTAGCTTAGAGGAGATGGAAGATATTGGGTATTCTCAAGCACAAGTGTCAATTAAAAAAGTTTCCTAAAGTCCAGAATTGGGTTGTAAAGGATTAATACAAACTGTGAGTTTGCATTACCACCACACATGCACAGCTCAGAGTAAATTGAACTAAAGGTATCTCTGAGACACTGCTGCTCCCACAGGTGAAGCAGGGAGTCAGACAGGCTCAGATTGGATTCATTATTAAACTCAGATGGGCAGTGGGTTGCAGAGTCAAGAGGACAGACACAATCAGAGTTCAAATTTCAAAGTGAGAGGAGGAATAGATGGGAGATACATACAGATCACGTATCTGCCGGCCTGTATGTATAATGTGTTTTTGTGCCATTTCATTTGCATGTTCTGTATATGCAGTGTGTGTGCCTGCATGTGTGTGTCATTACCTCCCTCCGGAATCAATTTCCTCTAGGATGTGCCAAGGACAGCGGTGCAGACAGTTTGATTTGTAAAGCCTGAACAGACTGTGTCTAAAAGCCACTGTGGCAAACCACCTGAGCTCAATGAAGTGACGTCAATAATATCTTGAAAAACTGATAACTCAAGGTGCGCACTTTTAGAAAGCACACAAACAATTATGTGAAATTTTCTGCAGCAGTAATACAAGACATGAGTGAAGATGGCGACCTATCACACTGTCTTCACCAGAAAGACAAACAAAAACAAACAAAACAAAAAAACACAAAAGACATGCACAGAAGCAATAATACTACGATAAACCGGGACATGATTTATAATCAGTTAGGGCCACAGGCACCAAAAAATATATTTTTTGATTTCATTCAAGTGGAGACTAAGCAGAGGAAAAGACTAGAATACAGATTAGATTGGTGGAATGCATTCCTGAAAGTAGCAGGAGCTGTGACAACATATTGTGAGACATGATATGAATATAATAGCAAAATGAGTCTATTTCTGTTCCTTAGAAATGCAGCCCCACTCCCCTTTTCCACTCCCACTCTCCCCCTTTAACTCCATTGATCTTCCTGGATCATCAACTCGCTAAATACCGAGGACCACATTCATCCCCCTATAGTATTGGGCAATGGTGATAATTGCCTAATTTGTTATAATTGCAGTGCTGTACCTTGTCTGGTGTGGTTAATTGCCTTTGAAATCCACCTGGTGTTAGAATTATACTGTGCAAAGTGCTACAGCAGCTGTCTCAATGAAACTGATTATGGAAACAAACTGTGGCCCTATGTTTTTCATTTCAGCTAATCTCAGGTTAGCTTGTGGTGGGCATAGTTTGTGTGTTAAGGTTAAGATGGAAGTGCCTGACATTTCAATGTTGGTCACTGTTGGTGATTGACCATCTGGTTGTTTCTCTGCTGGTGTGAACAACTGACAAACAGCACTAGCTAGCAGGATGCAGTTGCAGGGATGGCCGAGTGCAAGTAAATGAGATGTAATGAAGCATTATAGTATTTGGAATGACTTGCTATAGAGAGTAATATCTATTAGTCAGAGAATAAATACAAGTATAATAGCTTTCTGGTAATAGTTTGCTGGTGATTGCTTAACTATTTAAATCAGTTTCACTGGTAATTAGATTGTACACTAATGAGTTTCAAAAACTGCATCAATTATATTTTTAGCCACTTGAGGGCAGTGCAAAAAGCTGTAAATGAAATATACAACTATAGCAATTTAATCACCACCTTGTAAAATTGTTATGGCTAATATACAGCAAAGAATAAACTATTTACACAATCAGAAGACATATTCAAAATCAGCATTTATTTGGAGATGTATTCTTGGCCACCTATCGTATGTAAATCCAATATTCTCACTTCTTCAAGCAAACTCCTGAGCGAAATATCTTGTGCTTTATCTGTTAAATGGTACACTATGTTTTCTGTATGTTACCTAGTTGCTAAATTTGTTAACTGTGTTTTTTTTTCCTAAGGGGTTCTTGAGCCTTCTGTGGCTAGATGTTACACTGATGAGAGTAACATCATCTTCTTAAAAAACTTTTAAAGGCATCTTACTCAGTAATTTCCACATTTTACTAAGTTAAAGGTCCAGTGTGTCAAATTTAGTGAACATTTACTGAATATGGCCGAAATGGAATATGTTTTGCGTAACTATGTTTTCATTAGTGTATAATGAGCTGAAAAGAAGTGTTAGAATGAGTCTTTTATACAGTATCTACAGAAAGAGTAGGTCATCCATTGACTCCACCATGTTGAAATGCCATGTTTTCTACAGTAGCCCAGAAGACACAAACTAAACACTGGCTCTCAATAAATCCATTGGCATTTATCACATGTTTTGAGGCCACCATAGTTTCTTCATGCTGGGAAGGACCGGGTGAGGCGACACATGCAGGTGCCATTCACACAGAGTTATGTGGTTTTTATCAGAAGAATCAAAGCACACTTCAGTAAGAGAACTGGAGGGTGGACAGAAAAAGCAATATCCAGAAATATCAAGGATATATGAGTAAGAGGGTGATTATGTTAATAACGATTAAAAGTGAAAAATAAAATCATCCTCAATTTAAGTGAGAGGATTTACTCACTGGGAGCATTTTTTTGGGGTTATTCAGGAAACCCATGATGAAAGAGGGACCAGATTGGAGGCGCTGGCTCTTGTTTATCATTATACCACTGGAGGCAACAGGGGTGTGAATCTGAGAAAACAACTGAAGAATACAGATGGATGGTTTCCCATTATGGATCATTATAGCATCCTGTGGGCCATATATTAGCTAATGTGAGTGTGGAACACTGCTGTGTATTTTTACTGTGCTTATTATATTTTTTAAGGGGGTCATAAGAGTTTAAAACTTGGGCTTTATGTGGTATTACATAAACATTACATACCTTTAATATCAACATAAACCTATTCCTTAATTCACAGTTGACTGCTGTGTTATTATTGGATCATATTATTTAACTGAATAGTGTGCTAGTGAAGACTTGGTCACGTGTGAGTTTAAAATGCCAACTTCCATGATCTGTCACATCAGATAGAATCACTGGTGAGACCAAAAAAGGAGCAATGGAGGGAAGGAGGCAGGGAAATTTGCTCACCCCAGACACTTCTAATCTATTAGTATAGGCTCCATGTCAACTCCAATTAAGCAAATACACCTAAGCAAGGCTCCAATGTGTCCCATGGAGACCGGTGCTGCTCAGCTGGTACGTCCTTGTGCACATCTCTGAATATGCGTGCTTTGTTTTTCCATGAAGTGTCTCCCCTAACGACATGAATCTGAATTCCAGTCACATCTTTGTGTGCAGCGATGCACCGAATAGTCACCTGTACCCCAGGCTGTGCCGAGGCTTATGCAGGGTTCAGTGGAGTGAAAACACAACAACAGGGCCTTTGCGGTCCATTTAAGTGAAAGGGGGGACTTCCATAATGCCATGGGACCACAGGAGGAAACAACACTGCCTCTGTGAAGCAGATGGTGGCAAATGCTTTCTGGTGAAATGTCACGCCAATACTGCTTGCGTCAAAGATTGGATTCTCCTGTATCTCTTAGAGCCACTTGGGACTGATGCATCATTTGGAGGAGCTCATTACTCTTTCATGACTTCTTCTCAGCACTTGAAACACGCATACCTTTAGTGCAGGAGAGGACTCTTACACATTCACTCGTAAGGTCACCATTAATTAAGTTTCTCATTGTTGTAGTGATGGATGGTTGATATTTCCTCAGAAAGCACGCTCCATTGTGGGCGTCATGAAAAGTCTATTTGCTTCTGTCTGGTGGTGCCACTGTGCTTGAAACACAACATAAAGGATGGCATCTAAAAGGATGTGAAGTTGATGACATTCTGTCACTGCTTATATGGTGTAGACTCCACAAAGGCCCTTCAGTCTTTCTTCTTTTATACAGAGTCCTAGGTGGGTTCATTTTGTTTTGCTCACCTGTCTTTGTCTTTTTAACTCAAATGATGGTTCCTTTTTCTTTTTTTTTCCACAGCCACAAAAACTTCACACACCTCAGGAAGCAATGTGATAAGCATAAATGCTTCCATTATATGTGATTGGCATGAAAAGATAAAGCAAAAGACCACTGTACTGTTGCTGTATTGTCCATAACACACCATTGTATCTGCAGAGGTCAGAAGCTGCTATTGTCTGTTGGAGGAAGTCTCCAACAATGTTTCAAAAAGCCGATTAAAAACAGTGTTATTTAACATGATGTTGAATAACATTGTACTGCATTGTTTTTCAGATGCGATGTTACCATGCAACTAATTATCCATTTCATGGAATCTAATGCTTTTTTTTGTCAAGTGACAGTGAAAAGGCAAAACAGCTTCAGGCAGAATGTGACTCCCAAAGGAGAAATGCAGTGATCTCTTCACCCCATCTCATGTCTGGCTGAATAGAGCCGCTTTTGATGAAGGAGCACCTAAAGCGATTGCATGAATTCATGTTTTGAACATTACAGTACTATTATTCAAAACAATTATGATGTAAGAGGACTGAATTAGTTTTTTTTATTTACCATAACATCTTTTTGGTAGTAGAAGCACCTTGGTAAAACAACAACAAAAAACAACAACAACAAAAAAAACCTTAGACTTTTCAGCAGTCTCCTAAAAATTAGGTTTTGCAGCTATCCTGCTTTAGCTGTTATGTTTCAAGTTCATATAATGCCAGAATATCCAGTCCCAGTGCAGCAAGTCGTGATATGAATGAATAGTGAAGGTATGGAGGTGGTTGCCTACAGTATAGTCAACCATACCTGAACCAAACTTTGTAGAATTTGTAGAATAAAATAATTGAATACATCAGGTAGGTTGGATGCTATCATGGCAGAAATGGAACTTTTGCCATTATGGATTTTTTTAAAGATTTAAAAAAAAAATATGGACAAGTCAGTATGAACAGGGCTGAAAGCCTACAGCCATGCTATTGACTCTGTAAGGCTGTATGCAGTGGTGCTTTGAGCAAAATGATAACATTAGCATGAACCTCACAATGACAATGCTAACTTGCTGGTGCAAAGCAGGTGTAATTTTGCTCTTTATCAAGTCAAGTCTATTTTGTAATAAATTACAAAGCCATTTGTCTCACTCTCAGAGTTCCTGTGCTTATTTGATTTGCAACATGGTAATATAATTCTGAGGTTGGTATTCATTAAAAGCTGTTAAACTCCTTGTGAAGCTTGGTGTCAAAGTTTAAAATGTCATTTTAATGTATTTTCCTTTAATTTCAATTGTGTTAATCGCTCTGATCAAAAAACAAAGATAGGTTCTGCGCACTACAGCTGCAAACAAAATTAAAAATCTGTTAGGTTGATAACATCACCTCTCAATAGTGACAGAAGTTTGGCTGAAAAAACAAAGAATTATACTAGCAAATCTAATTCTGCTCTGTATAATTAGAACAATAGTGTTACCATTAGTAACAACAATTTCCTCTCAGAAGTTGTAATTAAACTGTGGATGTTCTGGCAGTTTTAGAGGATGCAGCATTCTTAACCATCACTACATTATCGTCCAATTACATAGGCAAATGAGATGATGGCTGAAACGACTGACAGTTTCTTTCTCAGGTCACTTGTGTTGCTAGTGTTGTTGTTTCTCTAAATTAGTATGAAGTCATGTTTCTCTTAAATCCTGTGGCTTCCTGTCACTAAGAACATGTTGCTTCAGTGCTTTATGGAGGAGGCTAATTGAGCTGGAGGTGATTACTCTGACAGCTCTTCTCTCCTTCCACTGCTTTAGATTTAAACTTTCAAAGCTTTAACTCTGATTGTGCTGATAGAGGAGTGCACAATTCAAATGTTGTGCCATAAAGCAGCTTCTCTTTGTGCCATAAAAGCTATCAACTTTCTTGGCAAATACCTTGTTGGTTTATGAAATTTTACTATTAGCTTAATGCCTTGATGCAGTGTGGTCAAAATGCTACACATCAAGTTCATCAGTTTTCAGCACATTTTGAAGCATCCTTAAATGCCACCGCAGCAATAATCCCTTCAAGAAATCGCAAGAATAAAACAACTTAGTGCCAGAGACTTTATTACAATCTACCTTATTTGGAGCGTAATGGTTCTTGCTGTGGGACTACTTGTCTACAGTCAATGATTTACCAGAAAATTAACTGTGCGGTTGATACATGATCATTACACAAGGCCAATTTGGATGCCTTGGAAGAATTTGCCCCAGAGTTTTGGGGCACAGATTCATAAAAATGCTCTGCTTTCTATCAGTATTCACGGTTACTGAATGAGTGAGGAGCAGGGAGCTGTTTGACAAAAAAAAAGCATCCGTCAAGTCAGTCCTGATGAATAGCTAGATGAATAAATAAACAGCCTGTACAGTCCCTCTAGACAATGGAGTCATTACCAGAGGTCATAATGGGTCACACTGTCAATGCTAATTTTCAGCTACAGCGCAATGGGAATAATTGCATTCCTACCATGCGAGACAGAAACAATATCCACACTCTATAATCAATACTGACAATTACAAACTACTTCACATGCTCTTTAGATAGAAGCAAGGAAAGAGCTAAGAATAGATCCGGGTCAGCCAGGGCAAAGGGGTCAAAGCTCTAAAGCATGGCATAACAATGCCATTGTGTCAGTGAGACTGACAGATAAGATGCTATCGCAGGCTCCTCCAGACGGTTGCAGATTGGAGTCACTTTGAGGTTTGTAGGACTTATACTGGCTACACTGCAGTTGTAATTCATGAATACTTTTTGCAGTTTTATGTTCAAGGTGACAATTTTTTTTTTTTTCTAAGGTTGCTATTGCTGTGACTTTTTGCTCTGCACTTTATAGAAATCACTTGACAGCCACTGCAGCCAATTCTGAGGTAAGTTTTCCTTTGACTTTGGATCTTTGCCTGCTCAGACATACCATTGCTCAGACTAACTATCCTCTGTAGATATTTCAAGCAAATGAGGTGTTGCTCTTGCAAGACCTGTCTGATATTAAAGATACGATCTACTTGAAGATCTACTTCAAAGCTGACATTTGTTTATACAGAAATGTCAAAGATCACTGCTTTAAATGCAGAAAGACGACACCATTGATTTCCATCCCCCAGAAATCAATGTGTACAGCATTTTGAGGTCTAGACCCTTCTTGGGGTAATTTGATATGCAGACAGGGTCATTGGAGCTTTATACAACAGATATAATGGATTTTGGTCTGTAGAGTTATGAGATATTTTAGACCTTATGTCTTGCCTTTGAAAATAGGATACAAAAGTATGCCATAAGTAAATATGCATGACAACTTGACAGGGCATTCATCGTCTAATATTTGGACTTGGTAATTAGGTCATGGGCCAGAAAATGTTATTAACTTGTGTCTGAAGGGTGCAGAATGTGGACAAGAATCTATATGAGCAGGGCTGTAATACACAAAACACTGAAAACACACATGTGGGTTCACACAACCCAACCACACAAACAGAGTCAGACATCACAGACTCTTGAACAGACAGACACCCCCTAACCCCAGCTTTCACACACATACACACACATATACACACACAGGCTCATTAAGAGAGAAATGTGAAGCGGTTGATCACAGAGAGTCCATGCAGATCTAAAGCATTATCGACCTAAAAGTGGCACGGTCTGTCACTGCTCTGCTATGGTTATAGACACGCTGTCTGCAGCTGGATGGATGCCTGCTCCCTGACTTTAATGGGCTGCTGTGATATCCACAGAAAAAGGCTTTCGGAGATTGATTGGTGGTTTCAGCCGTCTGCCTGGTCAGCCATTCACAGTTTACAGATGAATCACACAGGAAGTCACAGGATCAGCCACTTGTTGTCCAACACTTTCTCCACAAACTCTGAGCCAAACTGGGCAAATCTGCTCCACTGAGATTTTTACACCGCTCAGTGGGATTAAGTCCTGAGATTTGTACTATAATTTTTACACAGAAACAATATTTTTTCCAGTCATGGACTTAAATTTGTTTCAGATAGGGCTCAGAGTTCCTTGACAGTGCACTTGTAATTAAATGTGTCCTTCATCTGTGTTACAGGATAGTTTTGATGATTGTGACGTATTTTTTTAAATTTCTTTCCTAATATGAATCTGTTAGCAATGAGTTATTTAGATTATAAGGGTAAATATTACACCTATCTCTATAAGAAGGATTGCATACTGAGGCATTAATTGTGACTGTTGACACTATTGTGTGCAATCTGGACCAGAAAACTGTTATCTGAAGGCTGCAGAATGACACACATGAATGGCAAGGCTAAATAATGATCAAATAATTACGAAGTAATAACAAGCCTATGAACGTAATGATTTATTAATATAGTCTCGCCCAGCTTGTTCATTATTTACTATTTAGTCATTGAATCAGAATTAAGGAGAATGAGAGTGAGTGAGCCAACATCCAGCATTGTTTTGGCTTCAGGCTTGAAAACTGAACACCTACTGCCATCAACTTTGTTTCATTTTGGACCAATCATCAACAAAAAAAACAACTGGGCTGTCCACTGATGGTCAAAGCCAGCTAACCACTGCTGCTAACTGGAAATAAGCCCTCACACAACCCATCACCAGCCAGCCTTCTTTTTAGGCAAGGAATAGGGAATGAACTAGAGACACAGTGACCTCCTGTTATGGACATACAACATATTTATGATAGTCATTTTTATAATGTTGTTAAAAGTTGTTGTTGTGCAGCAATGACTGCAACTTAGAACTTCTTCTGAAGGAAGATGTCTCAAATCCTCCTGTACTGTCTAATTTAAACAGATAATGAGGACATGGCCAGTTTCTGTTGATATATCTCGATTTCAAATGAATAATTATTTTTCCATGAGCATTTATGCCGTCACTTATTTGGTTTGAAATGTGTAATCAAAAAACATTTAAAAGGAAGTAAACATGAAAAGCATCAATTTATTATCATCTCTAGCTCAACCCAGATGGGAACACCAAGCCTCTGATGACTGAGACCTCTATGGGCTGCCAAAATAAAACAGCGAATTCAATGAAGTGATGCATCATTTACCATCGAGAGAGTTCTCCATTGTTCACAATCATTTGTATGACGGGAGGAACAGTTGGTGGAGAGGAGTAAAGAAAGGTGCTGCTTGAAAAATCCTAGACCGATCTTAAGGGATTGAAACGAACAAGATTAGTGTTAAAAACTAACATCCATGTTAGTTTTAAATGTGTACAACTAAATGCTTGCCTCTGGAGTTATGTATATAATGCATGGGTGTGTTTGTGTGTGTTGGGTTGTCAGATTCTGTGGCGACAGAGAGACAGTTAATCAGCCACCTCTCTCTTCTCACAGTTTCTGCAAAGAGACATGCCAAAAGGCAACCACTGAGAGTGAGAGACAGTATCTTGATTACATTTTTCATCAAAACAATAGGCTCTCTCCAAGACTAGCAGCCGGCAGCAGCTCAACCATATAATTGAGAAGATGTAATATTGCCAGGTAGAGACTTAGCTCTTTCCCTCAGGGCTAGAGAAACAGATAAGAGGAATACAAGCATGAAAGAACAATTTTCAGGCACAAAGGACATAGACCTAATTATTGACCAGGTTTTTAAAAAGGTGTTGCTATTTTGGGGTGACATTAGTGAGATGAATAAGTAGGTGAGCAGAGAATTGTAAATGGCCAGCACCGTATAAAAATGTATGAGTCACGTTAAGTAAAAGCACAAATATTGAATCATGAAGAAATGTGCTTTAAAGGCTAAGAGGAAAATACAAATACAGCAATTCCATTAACTCTGAATATTGATCTTAAAGGTCCAGTGGATTTAAATACATTTAGTGGTAACCAACCGAATATCCTCTCCCCTCACCCTCCACATCCAAGTGTGTAGGAAAAAGTAGTGTAGCTGCAAAACTTACCAAAAATGTGAATGGCCCTATTTAGAGCCAGTGTTTAGTTTGTCCATTCTAGGCTACTGCAGAAACATGGCGGGCTCCGTGGAAAAGGACCTGCTCCCTGTCTAGATATATAAAATTCATTCTAAGGCAACAAAAACACAACGATGACTGGATGGAGGGTTGACATGAATGGAAAATGATGGTGAAGGGATGGTGGCTCTCTTCTCCCAGACGGTGAAGGCTGACTGTCTGGATGAGTCACTCTCTGATCCCTCGTTTCCAAACAAATTAGAGTGAAAACAAGCACCAGAGGAGAGCAGCTTGATGAGGTCTGTGGAATCAATATGCTATTAAAACCTGTCTTTGCCCGCCTCTGCCCATCTGTGCCCCCCTGCTCGACCTAACACTGACTGGTACAACTTGCTGTTTCCTGGCCAACACTCCACAGCCCTGCTTTTGGTTACTCACTGGAGGGCTGGCAGAACCAGTTGTACTTGTGTGTAAGGTCTCCTGGCACACCCACATGAGCCGCATCTGGTTAGTTTGCCTGTAGGCTGGCATCTGTTGTCGTTGTAGAAAGTTGTTTTGTAACTAGATCATTACACAAACAAAATGTAATGATAATTACATGAGGCTTTTCTCATTTTCTTTTCTCAGCAATAATTTCTTCTCTCTGTCATGACTGGCTGAAGTTTACAACAGTGAAAGGAAAGGAAGCATCCTAAAATGTCTGCTCCAGTAGACAGACTCGATTTGTTAAATCCCATTGACTTGCGTGTCTTTAGACTGGATTCAAATAAGTGGTTTGAGGACTGCAAGGCAGAATTACAAGCTTTTAATGTAATAGCTGAGTACAGCTAGTCAGCTTACTTTCTGGCTTCTCCTTGTACTTTGACTGTATGGAAGACAGACTACGGGGTTAATAGCTGAAGGATTATACATGCATGTCTTATCTGACTCTAGCAGAGCTCCATTGATGGACTCCAGCTCACCGTCATTCTCACTCACAAGTCTGTGCCTCTATCCCCAGGCACATAAAGGAAATCTATGGCAAAAGTAACTGCATTATAATTTTAAATTGATTTCACACTTTTCTCTGAGCTAAAATCAATACTAAGTGAAAATCCAACTAAATACATGATTATTGTGCAAACCGTACACTAGGATTGTTGCAAAATAGCCAGTGTTTTTCAGAAGGCCTTTTTCATAGTAGACATTTTGACCTGTCACACATAAATGTGCATGACAACATGTGAGAGAAGTGACTTAGTTATATGTTCTGTTGATCTACTTCATTGATGTTTGCCTGTGATAGACAGCTGGTTAATTCAATTACGGTAAGCAGTCAATAACAATTATTATAGCTTTGTCTGCTGTTAAAAAGTACTGTTACAATATGATTTTCTAAAGTATTTATGTATTATTATGTCCAACAATCAGTCAGTCACAGTGTGTAAATAGCACAATGACCATGAAGCGTGACCATGGACGTGTGCTCCAAACAGACAAATTCTAGATACAAAGTCATAAAGTCTTCATGAAATCATATAAAGCAATGTTTCTGTATTAATGTGTGTCTCACCAATAGGTTACTGGAAATGTAGATATCAGAATATTTTCTCTTGTGATTAGGTATTCCAGGCATTCCTGTTTCTGCCTTCCTGCCTTTGTAAACTGTTTTAACAGGCTGACTATTCCCTCAGATTCACGCTTCAAACAACCGCTGGCTTTTCTCTGGAATACATTCTAAAAGATTATCTTGGAAGTGTCACATGATGTCACACAAAAACCATGCTGCTGTTGTTGTAAGGTGTTTATTTTTGCATCTGTGCTTTTTAATCTGATGTCAAGGTCTGTGCTGCTTTCACTGTACCCAGCTAACCTGAAAAACTGACCGAAATACTGTTTGAAGATGAACTGTCCACTATGCATAAAAATGATAAAAAACTTTCTTTCATGATGACAGCCATCTCATCTCAAAGACTGGCGGCTTCGACTATTCAGATTTTAAAAGAAGCCTCGACCTTGAATTTGGTGTTCATACAGTACATTATACAATGACCCAGATACTGTGGGCTTCAATAGAGTAAAAAATAGTAGTTGAATACATCGAAATAAGACTGTAAGGTGTAAGAGACTTTTTTTTACCACATACAATAACTTAGGAAGATTTAGATTGCATTTATCACCTAAATGTGATTATGATATCTATGAAATCTGGTCCTAAATGATTTACAGCACTGTCCTTCATCTGGGATTATCCATGAGTAGGTGATTGACATTATTCTCTGACACTCTCCAGAAGAATTGCACTTTAGAGGTCATAAGTTCAATAAAAAGGAACAGTTTCAGTTCCTAAGACAGTCTGTCCATCAGTGTCGTTTATATGAACATTTTTATATGAACATTTTAACCATCCCACAATATGCTGACATGTTCCCTAGGAAACAGCTTCCCACTCCACGGCTGACTGGGATGATTTTTTTTTAGCTTTGACTCTTCTTTTCTTATATGAAAAAAGTAAAAATCACGTCCATTGTTGTTTATTGTGCTGTATGTCTCACAACATAAAATGTAGGAGATATATGGCCTATAACATCTAGAGGAGACAGGAGGAAAGATTCTGAGAGAGACAACAGACAGGGAGAAAAGGATTTTCCATGCCTCTAAAGCACGCAGACAATATCCAAAATGATTTACATCACATTTCTCCTGAGCATTCATCTCCATTCAGTGAACTCTTGGTTGGTTGGCTTCCAATTTAGAATGATTCAACACTCAAAGGGAAGGATGGCAAGTGTGGCTTTAGATTTACACCACATAAATGAATGTGAGGAGATTCAAGTTAGAAGCTGTGGACAAGACAGCTCATTAAGTTGAAATAATGAGCCTGAATATGACAAGTTATTGTATATTTACAGAATAGAACATTACAGCTTGCTTACTGTGCTGCCCATCAAAATGTTCCTTAGTTATTGAGTATTAGTATGATATACAAAAACATCTGCTTTTTCAACATATGGGATAAAAATGGATCTGGTGATAGCTGGAGGCATTAAAATGGTCCTCAGTTTCTATTAGTGAACTAATGCCTTCAAAACACACGCAACACTAACACCTGTAGTGCTGACATGAAGAATGATTAATGTAACACACTTTTTTTCAGCACAATAAGGAGCCATCAGAAATTACTCAATCAGCTGAAATCCAAGGTGAGGTGGTGAGCTGTTGAATTTCATGACTGTCAAGGTATAAAAAGTTTTCACTGGTCTTTCAGCATTGTTCAGTTGACTAATGAGCTATGCCTGTTGCTGCACAGAGTGCACACTGGTCTTTGATCAGTGAACTGTATGCTCGATGCCCTCTGTGTGCTGGATATTTCTTCTTCATCCATGCAGGAAATGTTAAGCACAAAAGCCTCAAAAAGGCCCTGCAGACTGACTTCAGTAACAATGGCAAAAAAAAAAAAAACAACAAAGAAAAGATGCACTCTCCGAAACTGGTGTGCCTTAAAAAAAAAAAAAACAGACACTGTGATGTCAAGATGATATTTCATTTTTATTGCACAAATCAGGGCCATTTGGTACCTGATTAGAATTCATGTGGTTCTCAGAAGGGCCGTCTTAGTCAACTGACAAAAAGGGGAACATAATGAACATTTAGCATTGCTGGATAGGTACATTCATGCTACTGCATAAATTTTCTTCAGCTGCCTCAATATATTTTCAGAAGCAAACTGTTCTCCATCAGTCGCCCTGTGGATCAAATGTGTTTTGAGAATTTGAAAAACGTAAGAGCAATTTGAGAGAACTTGTGCATAGACACACCTCCACTGAGACTTAAAAAGCAGTCTTACAGATCACAAATCAGCCACACACAAAGAATAAGCTAACTAGCTGAAAGTTAAGGTAAAAAGATTAGTTTGGATCCAAAGAATCAGACAGTGTGGATATCAGCAAGGGGGTTATTTGAGGAAGGGACATAATAGGTGACACTGACTTATTTGGGGACAGACAGAAGCCATGTATTCTGAGAGCAGAATATAAGGTATCATGACATACATAGATATGCAGGTATGAGACCATTTAGAAATTTATAATTCATCAGGAGCACCTTAAGGTCTGATCTGACATGAATAAGGAACGAGTGAAGGGAAGCTTAAATTGGTCGAATATCGTCAAATCTTCTCATTTTAGTTAATGTGTAAAATGTTACAATAATCAACTCTGTATAGAACAATTAGGGTCTCTGTAACAGCTATGGACAGCAAAGATCTAGATATAGATTTTAGTTGTGTGGGTGCAAAAAGGCTGTCTAGGTGATTCTTTTAATTTGCTGATCAAAAGAGAGAGTAGGATCAAACATAACACCAAGATTCTTGGCTGTCAGAGTTGTTGAGTGCTACTGGTACTTGATCAAAACTGGTGTCAAGCAGGGCCAATAATATCAGAATTAAGGAGTACTATGTGGGAGAACCTTATGTGAAGGTAATATTAACTCATAGTGCCATCCTTATTTTTTTTTATTCATGCAGCAGAAGCATACAAGTTACTATTCATTAGATTATTTAAGTCAAAGTGTTCGCTAGTGTAACGGGAATGGAATGAACCCAGTTGCAGCACTAATGAACTAAGTATCCTTTTACAGTCTTTATTCAGCAGACTATCACAGGTATACAGCAAACCAGAAGATGGTGACAGAGGTAGATCCAGGTGAGTATGGCAGGTAATGGATGCGTGGGACTTGTGAGCAGACAATAGTCCAAAAATTCTCTACAGGCTCAACAAGTATGATGAGGGGGAAAATGGAGCAAACTCACTGCTGGTGAAACTCTGGCTGGACTATGGTTCAGATGAGGACTGGGTGAGGATCCAGAACTTGATACAGAGTCAGCGATAGTAGAACATCATGCACTGTTGTTCTAACTGTTACCAATGTCGTAGAAAATTTGAAAATAGAGACAAAGAAACAATAGAGGTAATAATTTATTGATTGTACCTCTACTGTAAAATGAACTACCTCAAATCAACAATGCACCCATCAGTATTTAGTATTTCAATAAATTCCCATGTTTTCCTCAAGTTTTCAGATATTAAATTTGTGAAATGCTAAAGCCCAATTAACTCATTTTGGCAGACTGCTAGCATTTGAAGTGTCTTGCCAACAAAGGCTGGGGGCACCTTGGGAGGTGAACTTGATAGAAGAGGATTTCTAGTTAGTAAAATCCCATAATACCATGAGACTGCTTTGTGATAGGGCTTGGGCAGCCTGGCCTTGTCTTCCACCCACAGACCTGTTTTATAACTCCTAAGGAAAGAACTGTAGGCCATCCACATCTCACATACTTCAGCTACAATGTCGTCGGTGTGTTCCTCAGAATGAGAAAGATCACAGTGTTAAGATGCTCTTAGCTGAGTACAGAGAGTGGACTGCAGCAATCTACATACGAGAATCCAGTAACAACATGAAAGTCTGAAATGACATACCCACACTCATGCATTCTTCATATGCACTCACAGCATAGGTGAGCACAGCTCTCTCAGTGTTTTGGAAAAAATAACCCATAAGACAAAAATGCCAGAATATTATGTATTATTTTTGGGTTTTAAAGGTCCCTTGTGTAAGATTTAGGGGGCTCTATTTACAGAATATGGCAGGAAAAGAATATATTATGCATGATGTTGACAATAGTGTATAATCACCTAACATAAGAATCAATGTGTTTTTCTAAGCCTTAGCCTTATCTACAGATGCCACGGGTCCTCCTCCACAGAGTTGTACCACCATGTTGAACCCAACCGGAACCCTCCATAACTGTAAAGCTAATATGAAAAACTGCAATTCCTCGAATGGCCACTGGAGGCTGGCTACAGTAGGAGTCACTCTCTATAAGCCCCAGTGTTAAAATGTCTAACTTCACAGCAGAAATAAACATGTTTTCAGCCTCGTACAAAAAACAGTTTTAGTCTCTATAGTTAATTTCCCACCTCAGCTCCACCCACGGTCCACATCTTTGGCAGAGGCAGGACGCTCAACAGCTCTTCAAAACCCTAAGGGTGACGTCACAGAGGCTGAAGCCAAGTTTTTATACAGTCCATGGTCAAACCACAATGTTTCTACAGTAGCTCAGAATGGGCAAACTAAACACTGGCTCTTATTAGGGCCTTTAACATATTTCACACCTTTCTGCAACTACACTGCTAAATGCCACTGACTCCTACACACTGGTTCTTTAAATTGGAGCATGTCTTGTATTAAAGCTCCTACACCAGCTCCTCAATACAACATTTCTTACACAATAGTGGCTCTGCTGTGCGCATCACTTCATTCATTCAATTCTAACTTCACGCAAGATGAACAGATAATGATTTTGTGAGATTTTTAGTCTCCCCTATTAATCTGTCTTCATTCAGATGCTCACAGGTCTCTACTTGTGTGCTACTCTCAGCAGCAGCTCTAATTGGTAATGAATGACCCTCTCCATCGCCTTACTGTGGGCTTTTAGCCATGATGACTGCTGGGACTCCTTGTCCACTGATTGCGAACGAGAATGCACTCTTTGTGGCTATTAGGTTGGTATTAATTTAGCTTATGAGAAGTGTGTACAGAGGTACAGTAAAGCCATGGTATCTTGAAACACCCAAGCAGATAGGATAGTGGGTGGTACACCAAATAAATTACAGCATCAATTGTCAGCAGCCTCAAGAACTGTCTTTTGTGTCTGACATTCCCTTTTATTTCCAGCTCCTTTCACAGAATTCCTTTGTTTGAGTCGCTGCACGGCTCAGCTCATTCCTCATCCTCACACCCCCCTCTTCCCAACCACCTTCTCACTAATTTTTCTCCACTCTGACAGGTTCCCTTGTTTTCGGTCTATCCCCTTTTTTTCTCATCCACTTCTACTCTATCGTTTCTCTTTGCCTCTCTCCTGAAGATGAGATGATAGTGCTGGTAATTAGCTCATGAGAGGTGTGAGAGGCTGTATGTGGGCTGAAGGAATGAGAGTATGTGCTTGACAACAGGCCAAAGATAATGAAGAGATCCAGGGTGAGAGCCCTGGCCACTAGTCTTCTGAACTCACTGGAGCTGGGGCAGAGATAAGTGACCCACTCAAGAAAGGAGAGGAGAGGAGAGGAGAGGATTGAGGACATTCTTTAAAAAGAAACCAATTACCTGCCAGTACTTGTCCACAGTCTGAGATGTCCCTGCACACATACAACACACGCACACACTGTTCCTCCTCATTTGCCAAGTAATCAAGCAGCTTTCAACCACAGCACACTTAGAAAACGCTCTTGTTGTCTTGTCTTGTTGATTTGTTCCATTTGGCTGCCAAACCTTGTAACTGTCCAGTCACAATTTGGTGAAGTTACGCTCCTCCAGCCTTTGAGGTCACTTTTTGACTTTTTGGCTTTTTTCTCTTTTGTTCGTTTTTGTTTTCTTCGCTGTGGCTCTATGGAGTCCTGTCCTCTTTGGCAGGGTTGTTTTTGGAGATTTTTTGTGCTTTTTGTTGTGTTTTTTCTTCATGTTGTTTTTCAAAATGCCTCCACCTGGATATCCTTAAGCTGAACGCGCTAATGCCAGCCGGCATAGAAGCAAGACCAGCCAATATACCCGCTGAACTCTGGAGGAAAACACACTGAGGATGCAGAGGAGGGTCGGGACGGGACAGGCTTGTAGTGAGGAGAGGATTTAGGCCGTGTCTCCGTCTCTGTTGTTATGGACATGTGCGGTCTCCTAGCAACAAATGGACGAGCTAACGGCGCTAACGTGGAGCCACGCAGAGTAGGAATGCAGTCAGATGTCTTCACAGAGACATGGCTGCACAGGGACACTACAGACCAGAACATCTCCATTAATGGCTTCCACACTGTCCAGGCCGACCGGGATTGTACCGGTCGGTTGACCTGTTGACCTGCTAGTGGTTGGACTCCGTCCATACTGTCTGCTGAGAGAGATCCCGCATGTCAGCATCGTCCTGTCCATCCCTCCCTCTACAAACCAACATCTGCCTGCAGCACCATTGGACCTTTTAATATATATAGTATATATAGTATATATATATATATGTTGTTCTNATCCCGCATGTCAGCATCGTTGTCTTGTCCATCCCTCCCTCTGCAAACCAACATCTGCCTGCAGCACCATTGGACCTTTCATATAGCCTATAGTTTTTATATAAATATATAGTTTGTTCTTAATAGATCGTTACGTGTTTACATATGTTGTTTTTGTTTGTTTTTATACTGGAGTATAGTAACAAAAAATAATTTGTAAAAACAAAAATAAGTATTTCTGATTCTGATTCTGATTCTGATTCTGATAACCATACTGTAGTCGCCTAAGAAGACAGTGAAGAAGGCAAGAATTCAAGAAACATTGTCACTGAACATTTTCTGGGGTCTTGCAGCGTTGTGTAATCTCAGTGTTCTTGTCATGTAAGTACATTACATACAGGGTGTGTTTTCTACTATCTGGAGTGATAGAGACAGGTCTGCTGTGAGGACCACAAACATAAATCCACTCACTTCCATTATATTGGGGTAGAAATCTCAATGATTGATTTCTGAAAACCTGAACAAGCAATGCCAAAACTGTGTGCATGGCTACTGTTATAGGTTAGTGACAAATTCAAGAAACATGTCCAGGATTTTATTTATTTTGTCACTCTTGTACTGATATTTCATGCTCTTACATATAGAAATACAAGAATACACATACACAGTCGCACATGTACACTCATAGACACTCACTAGGATAAAATAGGATATGCCAGGCAGCAGCAACTGTGTCTAAATTCATCTCTGCAGTACCGTACCTGCACATCTCCACTTGCAGAGAGTGTCAAGAACACAGAGACTGGCAGACACAAATGCAGGCAGGCAGACGGTAATCAGTTCTCAGGGGTTATTTTATTCAGTCCAAGGGTCAAAATCCAGAAAGTTGGAGGTACAAAACTGGGAGGCTAAGACTCGGAATCTTGGAACAAAACGATCAGACACTGGGAAAACTCTCTATACAAAATGCTGGAATGAAAGACAATCTGGCACTGACACACAGGGGAGCACTGGTTATATACACACAGGAGGGGAGGGATAGCGAGACACAGGTGAAACATAAGGGGAAGTGAACACAGAGACAAGACTATCAAAATAAAACAGGAAACTGACACATGACAGACCCTGACAGAGAGGGCTAATGTGTTAGGATAGATTCATTATCATTTGGCTTTGATGTTTCATTGGGCTTCTGATTGGTGTCCACAATGAAATTAAAATGGTCTAATAAATGATGAATGAAATGCATGAATCTATTTCCAGCTGTGAGTAGATCAAAGGATCAGTTGATGTCTTTCACATTTTATGAGGTTTATTTCAAAGAATACCTTCAATAGCATCAGGTGGCTGATTAATGACTCACTGCTGCAGATGATGTGTCTGCTCAATGTTCACATAAAGCAGAGGAAATTGGAGTTAGGCAGTAATCATATTCTTTATCAACAGCATAGAACCTGTTTTTTAGTTGCAAAAATTAGGCTTTAAATGTAACTTGATTTTGCTTGGGGAGAGGAACTGTACTGAAGCAGCTGTACTAAATTCAACTGAAAAGAAATGTAACCTCAAATAGGACCACACATGCACACTGACAAAAAGAGGGGAATAACTGAAGGCCATGCCGTGATAGACCTCTTTATTAGTTAGGGGTTGAGATACAGATTCAAATAATAGACACATGCACACACAAACAGCTAGCTTAGCTTAGCCTCAAATTAAAACACATCATACTTCATTTGTTAAAAACTGTATGCACAAAAACTTGAATGTAAGCAGGGACTTCCTGGAGTCTCTTACTATGAGCCTGCCAGACAAGTCTCTGCAAATTTCAAATTTTGTTTTCTACAGCACCAGACAGCTTTTTACCCCATTTCCAGTCTTTATGCTAAGCTAAGCTAACTGGCTGCTGGTTGTAGCTTCATATTTACATTACAGAAATGAGCATGGTATTGATCTTCTCTTAGCAAGAAAGCAAAAAAGTACATTTGCTGAACTATTCTTTTAACTGAAATGACATGACATGAGAACATGGCATGACATGATGCAATGTGACACAAGATGAGATGCAACAACTTGACACGACACAACACAACATAACATTTAATAACATAAAATGAAGTCTAAAGTATAAATAAATAATCTGAAATAACTTCAGCACTGAAGACACATGTGACGAGAGATAATGATAAATTATAATAAATAATTAGCTATGTAAAATGACCTCTTTCATTTATAGCATTTTCCTGTCAAAGATCTAATAAAGTACTGTTTTTCATGCTCCTAATGCCATGCAATTACATTTTTTCTGTACAGCATAATGTTCAGAGATGAAATTTCCCCACAGGAGTATTATTATGAACATATCATGATGAGAGGCAATCATGCTCAACAAAAGCAATACTGGAGATTGTTTTATTAAGCCCTCTGTCTGCCTGCATGTACAGTAGCATCAACAGAGCTACTGCCCACCAAAACCCACACACACTCCCTGCTGCACACTGCCCACTCACTACAAAACAACAGGATTGAAATATTCAGCATTCAGGAGCAAAGACAAGAGAAATTCTTCCAGTCCAATTGTTGCAATCCTTTTGTACTGACTTTAACTTGTGTTAGGACTCATTACATCAAGCTTTGTACATCTGACCTGTTTGGATACCTTGCAGAACTTTGTGAAAACCTGGACCACACAGTTTGAGGTTTGTGTAAACTCCCAAATTCCACAGTACTCCTATGGAAGCCTTTCATGCACTGTGCTGAAACGTCCTGTATGAAATGCTCATTAAATAAACATTTTTGTACAGACTTTACCTCATGAAATATGATATGTAGCCTTTGGAAGGAATTCATGCGTGTCAGTGGCAGCTTACCTTGTATAGATCAATCTTTACAGAAACATTCAATAAAATGGTTAATGAAAACACAATGTATTACCTTTCAACAACTGATTTATTGGCACACAATCATTATGTCAGAAATAAGATAATTAATATGTTGCATATGAGCATGCCATGCCCTTTCTTAAGACCTCCTGTTTCTGCAAAGTCATTTGGCTTTAGGGTAGCTCATAGATAATGATCAATGCTGACCAAAGCTTTCTTTTAATATTTCATTTATATGACTGTATTTAGCGTGTTGGCAACACCCACAGGCAAAAAGAGTTTTTAAGCATAAATGACTGACAAAAGCAGTAATAAAAATATATGTATGCAGGAGCAAGATGGTTGCTCAGCACTTCAGGTGCTGGGATGTGAAATATGTTGCTGTCCTCTTTAGGAAAAATAGACCGTGTACCAGATTGTGTAACTTCTCACTAATGATGGCACTGATGGATTCCTCAGCTTTATGATCCCTTTTCATGACTTCATGGCATTTTATCTACTAGTTTCCTGTTAGATTTTATTGCAAACTGTTGTATTCAAGTGTTGTATGCACTTCTTGTAGCTATGCTGCATTCTGGTATGAACCAGAAGGTCTTCTGTGTACTTCTCTGTGTTCCCAGAATTTTGTCTGTTTGAAGATACATGTTAGTCCTGGAGCATAGCATCACTACTTTAAATCACCTGCAAAATGTGCAAGCTAATAGTAAGGGAGATAGTATGAATACACCTCCAGTTTAGAAATGGTGGGATTCATTCAACATCAAGTACAATGACTGTCTACACAACTCTCTATTGGTCAAGATCACTCGCCTTGCAGCCAAACAAGGGCACATTTTTCAGACCACAAAGGATTGAGGTGGTATAATTGATTCTAAAGAGACATTATGTTAGCACCTGAAGTGTTCCTGATTTGCTGTAGGTTATCACAACATCTGGCTAATAATTGTAATGTACTATATACTTCATTAAAATGATAAATTTCTCTCT
Source organism: Larimichthys crocea (assembly GCF_000972845.2). NCBI lineage: Eukaryota > Metazoa > Chordata > Actinopteri > Sciaenidae > Larimichthys > Larimichthys crocea. The sequence goes on from NC_040023.1 coordinate 27,202,266, forward strand.
TGCTTGCGTCAAAGTGGATTTTCACCTACCCATTCAGCAGAGACTAGTGTTTGGCATACTAATAAAGCTTTTATTAAGCTGAAATCATGATGACAGGGTTAAGAGGTTCAGTTTTGTATGACTAAACATTCACTTTGGGACAAAATGTCCAATAAAAACAAAGGTGAATTCGGCTAATTGTCAGTTCCACATACTGATTCTACCATCTCAGAGTAAAACTGCTCTGATGAAAGTTTTATGCACAACACAACAGAGAGTAGTGAAATCTGTGATCTGTGAGAGGTCAGGAGAAAATAGAAACACTTGTTAATGCATACAGGTTATTTAAGGATGCATATCTCATAACTCAGAATGCAGAACTTTTTAAACCTTGATGGTCAGGAAAGATGGATAAAATGTCTCCTATAGTGTATTCACCCTTATGTCTTTACGAAGTAAAAAATCTCAAGAATAAGAGTGGGATGTTTGCAGCATAACAAATGCAGTGCAGCAATGGACCAAGTACCTGTGGAAGGTTTCCAATATCTTGTTATTTCTGTGCTGCAAGGAATTTAAGTCATTTTAAACACCCAAAAGTACAAAGATGGTAGGTGTATCTTAAATTTGAGTGTAGGTTGAATGTTCCTCTGAGAAAATTAACATTGTTAATAGCTTGGGGTAAATGAAAATAGCAATTCGGCTTATTTTTAGTCCAATTATAAAATTGCCTTAGAGTGCCCCAGAGCATATCTGGATATTATTGGATGAGCAATTTTGTATTTATTCAAGGAAATATAACATGTAATGTAGTCTCCTTCTCCTCTCCCACATCCCACCTACTGTTTGACCTGATTTTAGTTGATGATGTTAGTCTGGTTGTTTTGGTTTGCCTGAAACAAGCTGGCCTGGAGTGAGCTTGTTGCTATATAGAGGCAACGGTGTACCTTTTTTAGCAGAGGTAGTTTTAGGAGGGATGTAGTGACTCACCTGGTTCTACCTTAATCCTTGCACCACCCTGACCTACTTTATTTCCCATTCCTCACCTCAGATAACTCTCTGGATATTTGCTCTAGTTCCTCCACTTGTTCGCTCTCCAACTCCCACGCTCCTGCCCTCTTATGATCCCTCCCCACTGTTTATTGTGCCTCCTCTCCCTCTCTGAGCTGCACTCCGACTCTCTCCTCACCCCCAATTTCTTCTGCCCCATATTTTATTTGACTTGATTCATCTGGAGTCTTGTTTTCCTCCAGTCAGAAACGGTAATTCTCACTCACTATAACACCTCCTGGGGGATCTTAAGGGAAGCCGTTGATTGAAGCGATGACTGAAGTCAGTTTGTGCCAGTGTGTGTGTGTAAACAAGATGTTTAATGCTGTTAGGTAAAAATCTTGTAACTTCAATATTTTATTCTTAAATATGGCTGAG
>NC_040023.1:27203954-27222695 GCF_000972845.2 Larimichthys crocea
CTATTCCTTATCTATGATGATCTTTCAAGGAAGGGCTAATGCAATAGTTATAAACAGGTTTCTAACGGGGGATCAGGGGGGCAGAAAACAAACAAACAGAAAGACTGACAGCTTAAGAGGAGCTCTTTACAAGCAGTCATAAAAGAAATGTGAGTAAAATGTTCAATATCCCAAAAAGGAATTCTTGTTAGCTCAGAGTGCATAATTGATCATTCCCTAAGCTTTGTGCCTCTACAGTTATCGTTGCTACACCTGTCAAACTTTCCGTTCTGGCTTTTATATCAGTGCTGCAGAGGAACACATAAAATGTTTGTCCCTATGCCCATTTGGCACTTTTGTTGACAAAAATCTTTGATGAGAGATGGTGTATGTGCATAAAAATCACTTCTGCTTACTATTTTAAACTTTCTCGATGGGGGTGTGACAGCTCATTGAATATTTACAGCTGATGAATCAGAGTTTAGGTGACAGTGAGTATAGCACTGTACAATAACCATTTGCATATCAATTTATTTTTAGAATATTTGTATCTCTGTATGCATATACTGTCCGAAGCATATGCTAAATCCTTTTCAGGTCTTTCTTCCATCCTCCTTACTCTCTTCTTTTTATCCTCCCCCCTTCCGCAACATCCATCCATCCATCCATCCATCCATCCATCCATCCATAACATGACTTTGAGATAAAGCTCTGCTGATTGCTGTGTAATGGTGGTGGTCTGGAGGTGTGGGAGTTGCCAGAGGTTTTAGCTCCATGCAGAAGGTGTTAGTTCAGCAGGCCACCAAATCGGATCTGGGAGGAACATTACCATTATTTCTTCAGACGTTTGGCACGAGTCCTTCAAACGGTGACTCAAACCCACAGGGGCAGAGGCCCGGCGAAGCAGATGATGTTTCAGCCCGAGCACAAATGGACACAGCACTGCATTCACACAAATAACAGTAAAAGCCAAGAAAAAAGACACTGTGCGTGTATAAACACATACAGACTTACTCACAAGGTGTGAATCCAAAGATTGCTGTCTCATTCACACTCTGAGGCATTCAGTATAAAATATACTCACACTAACGTCTCCTCAGGGTTGGCTGTAAATAAGATTTAGGGAATCAACAAAGTGATAAAAATCCCAGAGTGAATGTTGGTTGTATTTGCAGCATGGTCAGCAACATGACTGCAGTCAGAGTCATTTTGCTTTCTCAGTTGAGTGCAATCTAATTTTACTCTCTCCAAATAAACATTCTTTTCTAGTAACTAGCAAACTACTCTCAAGATAGAAGAGAAGACCCCGAAATAAAACAAAGGAAAACAATACAAATTAAACAGCTCTGCCATAACCCAAACTATCAGCCATAAAACAGAACCTTTATTCTCATGGTTGCCTGTGTGTGAAAAACCCATAACCGTAAACAGTCCAGCTGGTAATCCATTCAGAGGCCTTGGAGCTTTAGTATGTGTCAGCGCAGTGCAGAGCTGAGTTGCTTTAACAGGTCCTGGGATGCTTATGAGAGTCCCTCACCTGGATGTAATGGGCCCCAGAGCCTCCAGCCTCTCCCAAAGACTGGAGACGGAGAAGGATTGGGCATATTCAGGCTGCCATGTGCTGGGCAGATGTACCTGACTGAAGTGACTGAGCAGGTACGTTAGTCTCCTGTGATGTGTTGTGTTACCCATGAATCATTCATTCTGTCTTTCAAAGGCTACTTTTAGCACATGTCTTTTCTTTAAATTGTACTGTTTCCATTCTTGTTTTATTGTTTTTAGCCATGCTGGCAGCACTGCGGCTCTATGGATGGCAATGAAGGTCTGTCAGTCATCACTTTGGTCCAGACTGAAATATTTGAGCAACTATTGGATGGACCTCTATAGCATTTTTTTTATCCATGATTCCTAGAGGATGAATCCTAATGACTTTGGTCATCCCGTGACTTTTTTTATTGCACCAACAGCAGGTTAGGGTTTCACTTGTCCAGTAAAAGATCTAAACATTTACAAGATTTGACATTTGTGGTTTTTAGTGAAATGTCTTGACAACTATGAGATAGGTTGGCATGAAATTTAGTACACACACTCCGTCTTCAGAATTAATTTTAACAACTTTCATGATCCAATAACTTTTTATAGCACCATCATCTGATCAAACATTTAATTTGTTCAATATTTATAGACTAAATCTTAGCACTTAAGATCTGCAAAACTGATGATACTGCCATCGACCTGACCTGCACTCTGGGTTTAGTGCTAATTAGTAAATATTAGCATGCTATCACACTAAAATAGGATGGGAAATCTTAGCTAAACATCAGCAGTATGAGCATGCTAGCATGTTGATGTTAGCTTAAAGCACCACTTTATGGGTACAGCCTCATAGAGTTGTTATTATGTCAGTAGACTATCAGTCTTGTTTCACTGCAATCAAAGTTTAATGATTATTTTTCAAAGACGTGCAATACACATACAGAGGATGCAATCAAATTATAATGTGGCACAAGTCAAAATAACCAAAGAGAGGAGAACCTGTGATGATTAATACCTCTGTCCCTTTTGGCATCATACACCTCCACATGGTTCATGAGTTTGCAGGAGGCATTCTCACTGTTTGCCACAGAACTCCATTACAGAACCAGGAGACTTTATTTCTCTAAAACCACATGATTAACTTTTTGCATGAAATGCAGGGAGAGGACCATCTTACATTCAGGGCCTCACTATAAGGCAATCTGTCTCCCTTGACCTTCATCAACCCTGGTGAATAGTGCTGTGAAAAAAAACAACAACAAAATAAAAAGAATCTATTTGGACTTTTGGAAACAACAAAAGGAAACAATATAGTGGTTGGGAGAAGAAAAAACAGTTTTGTCTCCCCATAAAAGTGTCAGAAAGGAAAGAAGACGGCACAATTCTGAACTACCCCCAATCACACTGTCAACCTCCAGCAGTTTGTCACTGTCCAATTCCCACCAACTGATAAAGCTTGTGTCCAGAGGGCACCTTCTTATCAGAGACTACAGCCCTGCTGGATAAATAAGACTTCTAGTTCTTTCTAACAAGCCTTAACACACCAGAGGCTTTCACACAAGTCTTTCAAATGTAAAAGAACATCTTCTTCTATTGCTTGTCATGTTGTCTCTCATCATTCAACATTAGTTCTTTCCCCAATCAAAGAGGACAATTAAGTCATTGTGCTCAGAACTATACAGTTTCATTATGTGGGCCAGTTTACTTGACAGCGCAGATGTGGGTGGCATTTGTGAAAAATGAGGTAACTTTTGTTTTCTTAAATGAGAGGTGGTGGGTGAAGTAATCACGTTCTCACAGTTATTCAATACTTATGAGGATACACTGATTGCCTCAATGGGTCATTTACACCTGGTGCAAACAAACACGCTCTACTTCACATTCAACATTTAATAGAAACTCTTAACATGTAGCTGTCTGGAAACACCAGTGCCAACAGCTTTGGGCTAAGTGATAGAGAACACAATGATTTGAAGACAAATGAAATGTTTCCAACCATTGCTCTTTCTCATGACTTTTTTCCCTTGTATGCACCCATTCTCTCTTCCTCTTCTGATGATTCACTAATTGTAGCCCACCTTCTGTTCCCTGCTTTCGCTCCCACTCACACACCCCTGCTTTTTCTCTCATCTCAAACTCTTTATTTGTATTCCAGCAGTTTGGTTGGTTTAATCAAAACACCTACTTCACACTGTGCTGTTCAAAGACAACATGTGCCTGGACAACACAACTAGCAAAGTCAATCATAACCAATTGGAAAAGGTATGACCCTCACCACCTCAGATTCCAGAGGCAGAGGTAAGGCAAGTGAGGAGCATTAGAGAAACAGCTAGTGCAACACTTACATCTAGTGGTGGAGAGTAAAATTGCAACTGAAAAGTTCATGTAACCAATCCCATGCACGTTATTGTACCATGAGCAAAAAACAGACCAAGCCTTCCCGTTGTGCCTCCACTGTCTGAGCTGCTATAAGCACCCATCTGTGCTGAACAAGATGATGACTTCCACAGGAATAAAGCAGCTATTTAGAATCACTTCATCATAGGTCCAATGGGCCATGGAAAGGCAGCAGTGACTTTTCCATGACTCTACATGTAACCGTGTCTGCCTGCCCTGACCCCTGGCTCTCCTATGGCAGGATGTTCCAAAACAAGTTCATAACATGGCCGTTCCCTCTACGTATCTATGCTGACTCGTAAAGTCTTTCAAGGTCCATTTTCCTCTAAGTCATCATCTCTAACCACTGTCGCCAACTCCATCTCATCCGAGTAACAACTGCTTCTCCACTCTGTCTCACTGCTGTTGAATCCAACTCTACACCGTCTGGCTCTGTGAGCTTGTTCTCATGTTTTTTACTGCATGTGTTTTTGTCAGTGTCATTTCCATATGAGCAACGCCAACTTATACTTCTCACACACTGCCAGAAAGTTATCTTATTCTTTCACAGCAATACAATTTGTCTCCTCCACTTCTCTTTTGTCTCCCATAATTTAATGCAAGTTCCTTCACTCCCTTTGGCAACAGCTATGTCACATCTCTCTGACTTGTTCTCCGTCTGCCTTGCCTTTCTATTTCATCTCTCTCCCCACCATTTGCTCATAGCACAGATTTAGCACAGATTTAAAGCCTACCCTAGTCCAGACAGCTGTGGCCAGACATGAGCATCATTCTCTGTGCTAACTAGAGGATGAAGGCAGACTTGCTACATCAACACTGGCCCTCAATTTCTCTTCTATCTCCTACAACAGCCACAAGTCTCAATCACAATGTCCTCTCTGCGGTGGGGGGATTTTTACTCTCCTGACTACGTGCAACAACAAGGTTCTGCCGACAGCTGTTTGAAGTTCCTCCAAGGCGAGGACTACTGCTGCTGTGTTTAGGAAAAAACATTTAAAGGACATTAGGCGGCTTGGATCTGACTTCAAATGGAAACTCAATCAGGGTGTGAAAAGACTCTGACTGTGCAGCAGCTCACACTATACACTGTTACTCCATGTCTGGTTCTATTTGAGAGTGACAAGCAGTAAAAGGCAGTCGAGTTGTGAGGATCGCCCTTGTAAACATAATTTGTGGTTGAGGCAAGTGGTGGGAGAAACTTTGTTGCTGGCTGGGTTTGCTGTGCCAAGTTCAAGATTGAACCTGACCCAGAATGTGTTAATTAATCTGAATTTAAGGATGCGTTAAGATGGACTAGAATGACTACAAGTTAGGTAAAACAGGCATTCTTGGGTTAATGAGCATGCATTTTTTGTTCGGGTGAAAGTGTTAAGCTGACTACGTTTGTTTTGGGCTGACCTGACTGGAGCTGAGATAATCTGGCCGGGGCTCTGCTGAGTCTGGAAGAACAGGCCTGACTGAAAACGGCTGAGTTGACCTAAACTGGTCTGGGATGGACTGGGTAATTCTGGCTGGACTGCATGCAGCTGGCTTGATGAGATTCACAAAGTGGAGCCCTTCTTCAGGGATGAGAGCACAGGCTGTATGATGTCATCGTCATGGTAACAACAGTCACTGTTTTAGGCTACAGATTGAAACCTTTTTCTGGTTACGGGAAGCTGCAGCAATCCATCAAAACTCCAAATTCTTTGTTAGGATACCTCTGAGGATGATAAAATCCTACACCTCCCATGCATTCATCCACCCATTAAAACAGTTAAGGCTACTCCACAGGTCTCTGATATGTGTGTGTGTGTGTGTGTGTGTGTGTGTGTGTGTGTGCATGTGAGTATATAGAGTATGCACAGACTTGTGCGTGTGTGTGAAATCATGCATGCATCAGTGTGCGTGTCATGACTGTGTGTGTAAGTGTAGGAGAGATGGAGGGGGGAGATTCGCCTCATTGCCTTCGCCACCAGTCAGATTCCCCAAGCGCGGGGCTCAAGGCTGTGTGTTGGGGGCCCGGGGGCCTGGACCCTGATCGGACAGCTGTCTGAACAGACTTCTGACACATTCATTAGGACCAAAGGTATGAGATTAAACCACATTTCTCCTGCCACTTTAGCTTCCCTCACATGCACACACACATACTGTATCATGTCACTGCATATAAGCTGAACAAAGGTAGATACAGTGTACACTTCGACATACCATGTCGTTGTACTGAAATGTTGAACGAGTCTATGAATATTTTCAGAAATATGATTTGTTACAGAAATCATAGTTTCAGTCTTTTAAATTGATTCTTAAATATGCAACTCAATCCTCTGTACTTTTTGGATTTATTGCATTTCAATGTACTCTCCTTAAAAAATGTATTTAAATTTAATTTAATATTGTGCATATTTTTACTCAGCTGTATTTGGACAACAGATCTCAGCATCTGCTGCTTTGTAGCTAAACTAAAGGAAGAATGTTCTTGAAAAAGAAACAGAGGTACTGAAATTACATCCTATGCAGATCAGCGCAGCCTAAACTGGATGTGTGGTCACTAAAGATTTGTTCAGACACACAATCCGCTGCCAATGGCCAAGGGGGAGCAGTAATCAATTAGGCTCACATGGTATTGCAGTAATTATGTACTCCAATTTACTCCTGGAGGGTGGAGGGAAAGAGAAAGGGGTGTGGGGGTGGAGAAAAGAGGAAGGGAGGGAGGCCAGGGGAACCATTTCATGCTACTCCAAACCACTTCCATCCATGTATCTCTCAGATCGTATCACATTATAGCGCCAGCACACCGATTCAAACTGGCACGGAAGAAACCAGGTCCATATTACCCCCTAATTGGTCATTTCCAGGGGAAGCCTTGGTTTGCAAAACGTACTTCCAGGACAGGGCTTTCTTAAACAAGCAGGGGCTTAAGACAGAGGCTACATCTGGGCGGCAGGCAGGCTGACAGGCAGACATTGATTGGGTCCGTCCCAATAGTAAGTGGGCTGATTGCAGGGTAGGCAACTTGTTACATCAGCTTTTAGTTTCCTATTTACCTTATGTCAAAGAAGAAAGGTATATACTGGGGGAGCTTCAAAGTCAGTGGTGATGTAGGCAGACCAAATGCATTTCAATTACTATGTCCTTGACTGTGAAACTACACAATTCGCTGATGCTACTGATTATAGAGGTAGGGCCCCCTAATGTAAAGTCTGGAGTGAATAGCTCTATATAGTCGGGTATTTTGTAATGGGAAAAACTCTGTATAACTTTTGGCTTACCGCAGTTTACTTGTCTGTATAACTATCTGTTGATTGCCGGTGTATACAACAGGTATACAAAAAATCGGTGCTTTCCCTTATACACACAAATGCAACAGAGGAACCTGGAAATACTTTATCCACGTGGCACATCATGACCGTGGATGTTTAACCTCAAACTTGATCCATAAATGTCTTCATTTTACACTTCTGGGGCCTGATTAAAAACACAGCTCTCTGTTTCACACCTTTTGCACTGCGTTGCCTGAGGACATTTTATGCACAGGACCTTAATATGTAGTAATATTTAACACACACATAGCCAATGCTCCAGACATGCACACGTGTAACACATACACACACGTTCTGGGCTGCTAGGGACCAGGCTGCTAAGCACTGCCAGATTTCAATCATATGACTGGCTATTGGATTTCTAGCTGCAGGTTACTGGTGATGAGCAGATCCATATCTAATAGATGCTAATGTGTAATTCCTGTGTGACTCCTGAGTGTGTGTGTGTGCACGTGTGTGTTTCTCTTCTGTGTGTACATGTGTACCTTTGAGTGTATTTGCATCTACATCTAAGTGTGTGTGAGAGTGTTTACACGCCTGTGTGTTGAGGCCCTTGGTTTGGCGTGTGAGAGTTGACTCCAAGGAAATGTGTGGTTGCAGTGATTGTCAGTGAATCAGTGAACAGTAGGTGACCGTGGATCTAATTTCAGTCATATTTTACTGGCACAAAGATGTGTTGAGCACAGGGGGGCAGTGTACCATCGGGTTGAACCTGCCCACGCAGACCATCATGGGTGAGCAGGTCTAACAATAGACTGACTGTTACAGTGTTAGAACCAGAGCTCTCCTCACCTCCACCAGCGGAAATCACTGACGGAATTTCTACAACTGGCAGAGCGCTGAGTGAGACGGCCTCACCGCGTCGTAACAGTAAAATCCATCCACTTCACAGACTTACAGCACTGTATGAAGAATTAAAAGGTTAACCAAACATGTGTGAGTCTGGACAGCTTGTTTATAAAGTCACACATCACACAGAACTTAATGAATATCTCAAATGAAATAGTCATTATTTTTAAGTACCGCATGAACAAGCAACCAGGTAGTCTCAGGCATAGTTTTGTGTGATTTATCAGAAAGCTGATGAGAAGAATATGAATGGCTGTCCAAAGCTGTCAGAATGTGTGTGTGTGTGTGTGTGTGTGTGTGTGTGTGTGTGTGTGTGTGTGTGTGTGTGTGTGTGTNGTGTATATGTGTGTGTATATGTGTGTGTATATGTGTGTGTATATGTGTGTCTGTCTGGGTGCTGCTCTACTGTAATAACATCGGCAGGTGGCCCAGCTAGCCCTCTGCCCACCCCATCCCCTTTGCCTCCCTCACTGCTCCACCGCAATGGAAAGCAGGTGTCCGACCCTGGTCTGGGGACAGAATTGAATTAATGTGCAAAAACAAATGACTCCATCAGCAACGTCTAGAGGGGCCGCAGTGACAGGCCTGCAGTCTCATACAGCCCAAAGCTGAGCACACTGTCACCCAACACTGGGCTGACCAGGCTAATATCCACACCTATTACACGAGGATTCATGGGAAAACAACAGCCGGGGCCAAAGGTGAGGATGAGAAAGGAGGGAAAAGCAGAAAGCAGGGAGGAGTGTGGAGGTTAGAGAGGACAAAGCCTTATTCTTGGAATTACCTAGAGATCTCATTTAGACTGTAACGGCCTGTTTGTCTGTGGTGAACATCCAAAAAGGAGTGTGTTAGTCCCCGAGATCTGCAAGGCTTTGAGGAAATGTTTTGTCTAATTGGAAGCGACGGTAGTCAATACACAGGCAGGATCCCGCCCTTGAATGACATGCCCAACTCTAATACTGTCTCCAATTTCAGGATTACCCTGATAATAACTGAGGCAGCCATTTCCAACATACACACACGCACACACAGACAGGCTGACAATACACACAGGCAGTTCTGGCATTGACATTGTAGCAGGGCACAGAGAGTAAATGTCTGAAACCATTAACTGCATTGCCTCCAATGAGGCTCTCTTGGCAGGGTGTTCATGAGAACCATCTAGAGGAGCTGTAAAAATGACAAAGTCAATATCGAAGATGACCGCAATTACAGGCTTTCAGGGGACGAAAGAGTCACTGGCCTTCCTGAGAAGTGTGTCTGCATGTGTGCTGTGGATTTTTTTTATCATGCTATTTATTAGGGGTCAACCCGCACTTTGTGCCTGAATTAAAAAGTTACTAAAAGTGATTTTAATCAGAATGTGTCTAAATGAAATGTCCAGTGTCAATTTTTGGCAGGAGATCGCCATACTTGTCTTCTGTCTCTTCATTCTGCATTCATGCGGTTGAAGTTTGCGCTCCCCACAGTGAATACCATTCACATAAATAGGCTGCTAACAGTGGTAAGATCTAGAATGCAGGATGGCTATATTTACACATGTTTCCCACTGGCTTCCAGGCAACCAAGGGCTTTCCCCCATGATGAACGCCAAGCTTCCAGATGCCCTCCCCCTCACTCCCCCATCCGTACTCCTTTTCACCCCCACCACTGCTGCTACCACTAACCCCTGGTAATCTTATCATCTCCCATCATTATACCCTTCTCCCCCGAAAAAAAAAAGCAGCCGGCTAGAACTGACATCCCTGAGACTCCCTTGCCCTTAACTCGCCCTCCCAAAACTCTTTTCTATCATTTGGTGATTTGTAACAACCCTACATCCCCCCATTGCTGCTGGAACTCAGACTCAACTTTCTGTCACTTCTAATAACAGCTGGGGGGGGGCGGATGGGTTCGGACAGAGGCCACTATATCCCGTAATGCTCAAGCCAACAGCCAAACTTTGATATTAGGGATTAAGCTCCCGTCGGGCTGGCACAACATGATGAGGCAAGGCGAGACGAGGCGAGGCAAGGCGGCCCCCGTAATTTCGCCCCCCTAATTTGTGAAAGAAATGTGTGGAATGACATCAGCACCTATCAAAACAAGACAGAGTGGGGGAGGGCAAAAGGAGGGTGTCCTGGGGATGATGCTGGCCGACAGTGGCTGATTGAATTGGGGTGTGGTGGTGATGAGCTTTAATGTTGTGGTCTATCAGTGCTGCAGTCTGGCCAGCTCAAGCAGACAGACATGGGGGTTAAAGGATAGGATGGATGGGGATCAGATGAGGGGGGACAGGCATCTCTATTTCCTTCACCCGACTAAATCCCAGCTGATGCTGGAAAACCAGTGGCCTGGCATGTGGGGGATACCAGGGGGTCGAAGTGTAGAAGGCAGGTCAGGGGCAGTTATCAGCTCTGATAGCATTATCTGGGAGCAAACAGGGAACGTGCTGGGTTGTGATGTATAGGGGCTGGAAAGGTTGGACTGTGGAGTGGAGCGGACCAGCCACTGTGTTACGTACAGGCCCGTCTGCATTTTCAGACTCTCACACCATCTAAAGATATCAGCATTGTCACACACAGACACAAGAGGCAGTCAAATCATTCATATTGCGTGTTTGGCCCAATGAGTTCATCTGTTGAGTTCAGCAATAGATCTGTCTGGATCAGAGTGGAGAGGACATCAACAAGCTCATAAGGTTTGAAGGTGCCCTTTCATCTGAGTTATTAACACACTGGTAACTTAGTCTGAGTTGGGATATTAATACTTAAACATGCTCTTAGTCACTCTGGAGAACAATTGTTAAACTCGATAACCACACAAATACATCCCTCCCTTTGAAGCTCTGCCCCCCAAATTCATGGACACGCATTGTCAAGACAAAGACACAAACAGCCAGCGTTATACGGCGTGAAAGTGAATGGTACATTTTAATATAAAACATCATGAAATGAACAGACAAGCACACAAACACTAACACACACAACAGAGTAAAAACTAGCGAGAGTTGCTTGTTTGCTAAGTTAACAAGGTTGTTAACATCACATAGTAGTTGCTGCTGCAAAGGTAACATGCAGAGGATGAGACGGTTCTCCAGAGCCTGCACACCAGCTCCAGGCTGTGATACTCACAACTCCCTTGCAACAACTGACAAAACAATACGGACCTATTTGTTCTGTGAAGCTAATGTTGCCCACCTGTCAAGCAGAAACAGGGCAACCCCCACATCCGTCTTTATGCCTTTCAACATGGAGGTCTCTCCACCATTGAAAAGCCTCTCCAATGCTAAAGTGGCTCTTTGCCATTCACCCCCTTCACCTGATCATAGCTCTTCTTTATCAGTTTTTGTTCTTCTGACCTTCTCTTCTTTGACTGTTTTTTAATCATCCCTCTTTCTTGACAATGTGATCATTTTAAGGAGTTCAGCACATTAGTTTGTGCCAGATACACCTTCCCTCTTGCTCCCACTTAGAATGGCTGACCCTGTCTTTAAGCCTGTTAATACAGGGTTAAAGTAAAATTTAAATCTGTAATGACCATATTAGATTATGCCTATAATACTGTTGCACAGTACATGTTGTATTCAGTGAATCCATCACCTTTTTGGATTTGTCAATGACAGGGAAAAAAAGGTAGTTTTTAAGGTATTGACAGTTGGACGTGTTTACAAAGGCAATGATTTAATGCATTACCAAGCTACCATCCTTTCATTTCTCTATCTGTGTTACTATCACTCATCTCTAAATTTATGACCTCCCTGAGAGGTCATCAACAGGGTTACAAGTTTGGCATTCCCATCAGCGAAGAAGGAATGAGAGAGGGGGTTGGAAAAGGAGTGAATAGTAGGTAAGGGAGGGAGAAAGAACAAGAGACCAGGAGGGAAAAAAGAGAGATAACAAGTGGGAGAGAAGTGCTGAAGGCTGTAGGTCAAATGCCTGAAAGCAGCAGTCAATAAAATGGAGGCCCACCTTAAAAATGTGATAAGAAATTGCCCTAAGTGTGTGCTATATATCACAACATCAACCCTGCTCTAACTGCCATGTTTTGACCATACATGGACGTTTTACACACACGTGGCAGGTGTTTTTCAGTCCGAGCAAGTGCAGAATTGCTTTCATTTCCAAAAATGTCTTGAATGTTCTGGTCCTGCTTGTGACTTAAACCACGGATCTTGTATCATTCCAACAAATGAAGAATAAACAGAGTCTGACTCACTTCTGTTGAGAGAGAAATGAAGGCTGCAATGAAACACAAGAACGAATACAAACAACAGGATAATCCATTTTCTCGATCTTTGTTTGTTATTTCATATTCATCAAAAACACCACGATTAATTTCTCCAGCTTAATCATCCTCATCAGCAAATACTCAGAGCTGGGTTCTGTTGGCGTGGTCGTTCCCATAGTATAAACAAAGGCATTACAGTGGGGGGGAGACCGCGCTTATCACTACCGTGACTGACACAAACCCCATGGTTCTTGCCTTCAGCGCATCAAATTTGCATGTGATTTCATTAAAAAAAAACTTTTTTCCAATGACAACATTGACTTTATTTTCAGCTCCTGGCGTTGGGCAGGATAAGCCGTGCTGTGATCAGCCCTCAACTTGAGACCTCAGAGTTAATTCGGATTGTGAGAGAGGACCCAAGGGGGGGTAATGGATATCTCAGTGTGGTATCAGTTGTTCTTATGTGGCCAAATACATCACAAGTTGACAGATGTTTGCTGTTCAGTTAGTCGTTGTTCTGTAGGATCTGTCGAGATGTTGCAGAGTAACAAAAGAAACTCTGAGGTATGTCAGCTGAACACATTATCAATAAATGTGATTGATGATGTTATCAATAGGCCCTAAAGTGAATGAATTTATTACTGTCATCTCACTCAACCCTCAACTGAACCACCCACACGCAGCCAGCCCCCACACACATACACATCCTCCCACACATGCTCACAAAAGACAAATTACAACTCTCTCTTACTCTCATCCATACTCACACAACATACAGATGCTCAGACATCTACAAACACACAATTAAACACTTAAGCTTGAAAAAACGGAGCAGGAACCTATTATTCATCAGAACCTTTTTTCAACAAGTCACCAAATTTGTCAGCCTGCAGCTCCAGCATCCAGAGAGTCCACCTGGGGGGTTGTGGGAATTCTGAAAACAGGCTGCCAAAAAGAAAAATAGAGACACGAGAGCATGACACACACACACACACACACAGGTAAATGAAACAGAGAAAGAGACAAGGAGAAGACATAAAAAAGTGCAGAAAAATATTAGCACCTGGTGCCTGAGTTCCCAGGCAAATAAACACTTCCATGTTCGATCTCGCCGTCTCTATCGTACTGTAAATCTGGTGATTTTAAAGGGGTCGGGTGTGTGCGTGTTTCAGTGTGTATGTGTGCGTGTGTGTGGGGCAGTCTAATATTTCTACCGTGACTGAGATCCAGGAAACTGCTCCATCTGCTACCAATGTAGCCACTTCCATTAAATTTCCTCCCACAAAAGGGCATCACAGAGAGCCCATCACTTCTGAATCTTTATCTTTGGCCTGCTTAAAGCCTCTCTGGTAGCGCCCCCACCCCTCCTCCTCCACCTTGCTGCACCAGCCAACGCGTACCTCCATCCATCAGATAAAAACCTATTTATTCTGCGCACAAACACCACAGCTACAGCAGTCACATGAGAGCAGTGTGTGTTGGAGAACACACTCATAGCTAAGCACTCAAACACATGTAACACACTGAGTTAAGAAACTTGCCTTGCTCAAAAGACAAGAAAAACCAAGAAGATAAGGTTCTGTGCTACTAAACCTGACCTTAGATTGCTGTGTAATGGATTCATCAGATTTAGTGCTCTTGTCAGTGGATATTAGACACCTTGATGATACCATTACACATCCTACAAAGGCTACAGAAGCATTTGTAGACTGGCACTGTCTTTAAAAAAAAGTCTGGTGGAGGGTTACAACCTCGACCTCAGTCCAGACAGCCTGCACATGACCCATTTCTCAAGTTCTGGGTGAAGAGCAGTTCACTCATTTCAAAAATAGATTTTCATCTCGAGGATCTGAGACCAATCACTGCCCACTCTGTCGCTAACATTTTTGGTTCTGCTGGGTGGAAGGGAAAGACGAGGTGAGCGGTGACAAATAAACACCACTCAGCATCACAGACCCAGACTGAAGAAGCCAAGAAAGGCCCTCCTCCCTGCCCTTCTAACATTTATTCACCTCCCCAGTGGAAAGAATAACAGGCTGAGGATGAGGTGCAGTTGGTGTAGGTGGCTGCAGTAGGGCTAGGCAGCATGACGACTGTAGAGCCCCAATACCACCTCTTCCCATCTGCAGAGTGTTGAGTGGGAGGACAAGAAGAAGAACTGACCATTAATTAAATACATGCAATGCTGAATGTCTTAATAAAAAGAGGCAGTTCTTTATAAAAACAAAAATGTGATCATAACATTGAACTCATTTCATTTGTTACATAAAATATGTTCCATGAAGTTCAACTTGAACTCCATGACTGCTGTCTTTGGGCCAATAGTAGCCTCTAACTCTGGCTCAGACACCTCTGAAGAATGTCACCCATGTGGGAGGGTGGCTGAGGGTGGTGGGGCTGGGCTTGGATGGATGGATGACTGAGCGGCAGAGACTGAAATAGCAAAGGCATTTAAACAAGTTAACTAATCAGCGCTCATTATAGACGATGTCTAGCCAGAACACAAACAGAGGCTCAATAAAGGCTCAGGGTGAACTGACACTCTGTGACAACTGAGCGACTGAGGTTGTTAGTTGAGCAGGCACGAGCCAAGCTCAATCTTCACCCTGTAAAAAGTTAAATGATGGCTATTAAAAATACTGTGTGCTTCCAAATGATTTTAAGTGCTTGCTCTATGCTAATGCAAGTGAAATTGCCTGCTTAAATGTAATGGCAACATAAAAACACTAAACTGAAAAATCTGAATTCCACTCTAAATCCACCTTAAAATAAGAATACTATACCTAGTGATTGTCTTTTTTCCATAAGAAAAGATGATTTTCAATTTTATATCTGGGTTTTCAGCCATGACCAAAATATGTACGTGACTTTGTACCATGACTTTTACTTTTTTACGCCACCGTGATGTTTTTGTGGTTTGGGTGAAATGTCTCAATCACAGCCCATCATTGGGTCAAATTTATTTTAATTTGCACAATACAAACTACCTGCAAAATTAATGACACCCCTCATCCTCAGCTGCACTTTCTGTTCAGTGGGAGTCAGAAGTTATTAGCACGTTAACATGTTAAACTAACTTAGTAAACATGGTAATTATTACCTGCTAATGTTTGCATTGCATTATGAGTTGCTGATTCAAGTGTTTCAATCAAAGAGCCATTGAGCCTAAGTAACCCTCACAGTGCTAACTAGTTGTTAAGATAATGGTGGGCACTTACATGTTGTGTCATACCTGCACATAGACCAATTGTCATGAACAAAAAGAACCAGTTACACATTAAGGTGGCCAAAGAATCAAACATGAGGTGACACAAAGCTGCAGATTGTTCTCTGCTTTTTAAAGAAAATCTAATTTTGAACACAGTGTGTCAGTTCTCTAAGAACAGTTTTTAATACAGTAAGACAGTGGAGATTTCTTTGAGTGACAGTCAATGAGCTCTGCTCTTAATACCCTTTGAGCCCTACAGCCCTCTTCTCCTTATCTCAAAAGATAATGAGAGATTTCCAAACAAGGTTGGTAGCCAGCTATCAGGATCCTCGGACTGATTAAAAAAAGAAATCATATGTAATGCCTTTATTATGTAGCAGTCTGAGGCTTCCAGAAGATGGAAAATGGCACCAATAAACAACTCACCTTCGTACCCTGTGAGCGTCGGTGATGGCACAGGCAGATGTGAGAAGGATATGAAGACCATACAACTGAGAGCAGCAGTATTTACATAGATCCACGAGGTAAACAACATTTCACGAGAATCATTTTTGAAAGTCCAGTTTATATGAAAGATTGATTTTGGAATAATAAATGATGGATTGATGTAAAAGTGCACAGCAAAGAGGAAAAACTGTTGGTACAGCAGTCATTGACATGCAAAGGATTAGGGACCAACTGTTTGTTGATACAACAACCTGTCCTTATCGCATCACAATCAATATTATATAGCTTTAGCTGCATCCCAGAGTAGTTAAACAGGTGCACTTTATATTCTGAACCCACTTTGTCCACCACTCACTTTTCTTGCAGGCCTCATTGCTCTAATGGACCTGTTACCTGTTAGTTCTGTCATCAGCATTGGACCCATCGGCCCCAGGCGACATATAATAGATGGTGACTGTGATATGTTGTGGTCAACTTATCGATGTGGAAGCCAGATAGCAGCCTTATCATTATCTTATCACAGGCATCTGCTTGCACAGAGGATCTGCTGCCCTGCTTTGCTGACAATCAGCTCATTTTTATGCTCCCAATCGGTGCTCTTTGAAAGGTCATAATGACAGCCATCATACCATAAGCTAAGGAGGTCACCGTCCAATCGCCTGACACACACACATAGGGGAATACACAAATACATATCGCCTACCCACATGCACATGAGCACGTAGACAAGACAAGCAGATGTACACTTACAAACACAAGCACATTAATGCTCTTGCTCACACACACACACACACACACACACGTCTAGGGAGAGTGGAGAAGTATAGGAAGAGTCAACAGACTGCAGACAGTAAAGGTAAACTGCTGGCTCCAGTCTGGAAGAAAAACTGTTTGGGTGTTATAAAGTCCACCAACATAAAAGTATACACATAAAGCAATCCTGGAGAATAAAGTAGACAAATACATTAAATTTTTATTGACTCAGTGACTGAATGACGTGTTTCTTAAAGTACGGGCAACTTTTTGTGAATTCATAAACTTTATTGAGAATTTCCAAGAATTCCTTTTTAATGCAACAAAGACAACACAATTTCTCATACTTTGAAAAAACTTGTGTTTAACTGGTCCTCAATTTGTGGTTGCTATAGATTTCATAATGACAATAAGTTATCAAAATAATTACAATTATAAAATTTTTTTTACAAATTTTACTTGCATCAATTTACTTCATAAAAAAAAAATCACCATATATTTCAGCTATTCACCATTCAGCAATTATTTTTAAGAATAGCACAAGAGGGTCACAAGTCAGTTGAAAATTTGCTTTTAAATCCATTAAATCAAACAGGAACAGTATAAACCTGTTGCTGGGTACCAGTCAAGTGTTATAAGTGTTTCTGGTTTCATTAGGGCTATTCTAATGACACTGATAAAGCAATAGACTGATACAGATAAAAACTTTATTTTCAAGATATGAACAGTGCAAGATTCTTTTAATCAGGAAGCCAGAGTGAAAAAGAGGTGCAAAGTCACTTCCAGAAATCAATAGACAGTAGCTCTGATAACACCTCCCTGCTTTGTGTTTATTTGTTTTGTGCCTGTTTTGTGCCTATTCGCCAGTTAAAATTCACCAATGTTGTTACTCTTTTAAACATGTCTCTAATAAAGATACGCAGTAGATAACATTGAGAACATGGGACAAAGTCTATTCAATACACCCTGTGATTTTCTATTGTTAGGAGAAACCAAAACAACCAAATGTACTCTGTCTTGACCTCTTCTGTGCTCACCCATGTGCCCTCTGGGCAGACTGCTGATAAGAGTGACAACACCGACACCGACAGATACATACAGTTATTATCTGGATGAACTCTGGTTGAGGACAACAAAATGATGTGTGATAAAATTGTAAGATATGATTAGAAACTACTATGCTGACTGTGCTGTCCACACTAAGGATGCACAGGAATTTTTTAATGATCAAGTTTATTGCATTTGCTCACAGCTAAAAGACATCTTGATAAAACGCCACTATCGTTTTCTTCTCTGTGCATCTGCCGCAGTGTGTGCTTCCAAACTGTTTGTGCAGCCACAGAAATTCCAGGGTTGCTTGAGGTTAATAAAACTTTTTGGGACGACTTTTTTCACATATTGTAACAATTTTGACTGCAAAGCCCAGATGGTGTTCTATTTTATTAAACAAGATTAATTTTCCACTCATGAGCTGACTGGCTAGGAGGCCACTCTTGGTCCAACTATGACAGGTTGTAGTGTGTTCAGCTGGATTAGCCCTGGCATTTCATCATGGTGATTTATGTGTTACATAAAGAGACACTGACACGGATTCACTCTGACAAATGTACATGTATACAATAAAATAGAAATACCCCAAATGTCCAGCTTCATGACTAAGCCCATAATAAGTCTTCCTGTTTTATGAAACTTCAAACTAGACAAATGTCAGCCCCTTTAATGATGTTTACAGTTATGGTAAATCATTTTTAACAAACAGCTAAAAATGTAAAGCATCCGAACTGAATTATGGGTCATGTCTTTCTTTAAATGTTCTATAATATATTGTGGTCACCCTGTATATACACTCTGCAAATCATTACACATATGTTTCACAAAATCTCTGGCAGTAAAGAAAAAAAAGCAAAATGTGTGCATTCCTCACAATATATGAGACCCCTGAACTGGCAAACAGAGTGCTGACAGCACTTCCTCATAGCCTCACACAAAAAACCCCTGAAAACATTATCAGCTCAAGCTTCTGCCTCTGTGCTCGAAACAAAAAAAAAAAAATATATATAT
>NC_040023.1:27223515-27247209 GCF_000972845.2 Larimichthys crocea
GAGCGAGGGGGTCATTCTATTCTTACATCTAACTACGTCAGATTTTTTTAATTCATTCCATATTACCTACCAACTTGTTCTGTTTCACTCTCCAGCTCATAGTCCAAACGCTCATACAAAAGGAGAAGATTATAGGAAGAGTGGAAAAACAAAACTAATTACTCGAGGTATTTCAACCAGCCAATGCTGCTTAAAATGTAATTACATGGGTTTAGAGCTCTGGCTGAGGCCTGGGAGGCTGCAAATCTCACATTGGCAGACCTGTTCCCAGTGTAAAATGTGACTGCCTCTGAAAATGACAGCAGGAGAGAGAGTCCTGGTGCGGACGAGGATATTAGTATCATGTCACAGTTGTCCACTTGAAAGAAAGTTGGAAAGAAGAGGTTCCCTGAATAAAGTTCTACTTACACAACATGACTTTTACAGTTTGATATTTTTGGAAATATGCTTTCTGGTGGCCTAGGAGACCTAGATAAAAATATATTTGTAAACTAGCAACCAGTTAGCTTAGCTTAGCCTAAAAACCGACTCTGTCCAACAGTAAAAAAAAAAATCTATCTACCAGCACCTCTACAGCTCAAATTAGTAGGCGATATCTCATTTGAGATTTCACTTGAGGAGTAAATACGGAAATGTCCTCATCTTTATAGACGCTGTGCGCTGTAAAAAGGTCCAATATATCTTGCCATGCCATTTTTACAGGTTTTCTTGTCATTGCTAACAAGCTTATAAAAGCCCTTAAAACAAACAAACATTCACTTTAAAACATAATGAAGTTCTTTACATCTTTACAAACTTTTTTTAAAAACCCCACAACACAGGTAGCGACGTTTTACAAGGACATCTAGTCGTTTAATCACCAATTAACTACTGTAAACTGTTATCTTTGGGTGAATGCACCTTTGAACGCTATCAACGGGGAAGAGTCGCACACAAAGGGTGGTAAAGCCATAAAATTAGGGTAGCTATTTGACAAAAGGCAGATACCAGTCTGTATGAGGCAGAGGTGAAGGCTGCACGCTGAGAGAGCTGATAAGAGAGGCTCATCTTTCCTCAGAACACTGGCAGTTGGAGAAGAGCCCTCTTTAAACTCGAGATACTTATCAGTGGTAGCTTTTTATTTTTCACAATCTGGTGAGAGGATGGTGGAAATCAGTAACTTAACAAATGCAGTAGTTGTTCTACATAGTCTTTTTTCTCTCTTCGATATCTAATAAAAAATATGCTGCAGTAAAAATCCCGGTTAAGGGAGTTTAGAGTGGATTAATCCTTGCTGAATAGTGTCTCCAAGCACCTTTACCCTATATCGAAGTCATTCATGTGTAGGAGTGAACGATCCAAACATTTCATCTACCCCAGCCAAAGTTTAACCTCTTTTCTAAAAGGGGCCTGTCTGACTGCTTATGCAATATGACAGTAAAACTCTAACCATAAACTACTGTTTATGCCCCGGCTGTAAAAGAAAGGTGTGTTTCCTCTGCTCAGTTTACTGCACGTCCTCTGTAGTCCTTCCATCATTTCACAGTCTTTTATAAGACTGTCTGTAAAAAGAATCAAATGCAAATGTTTGGGAATACAAAGCAAACACAGGCCACTGTGCTTTCCATGAACGCAAAGTTAATTGCGCTGTTAAAGTGAGGTATGACTTTATCCTATATGACCTATTACGAATTCCCTCAAAACATGAGTTTGTTTTCTGTGTTGGATCGGCTCTCACTTTTAACTCTTGAAACTCTTAAAATATGAAATATAGTTTGCATCAAGAGTGTCTTTCACCAGGTCAATTACAGCTCTTTTCCATCATCTCCCACTTGGCAGCATGTGAGCGAGCTTAGATTAAACTGAAGAGGAGAAGGAGAAAGTATGTTACCAGTTATTGGAAGTGACAAAGAAGCAACCCGCTCTCCTTCAGTCAGCTCCTGTCTCCAGCTTGATGATATATGCTGAAAGAAACTGCTCCAAAAGCAACAAAAATCAGTATTTAAAGTGTCACGGTGCTATTAGAATTGCATTAAAAACCTGTGTAAATATGCCAAGTCCCTCGACAACCTCAGCAGCACAGAACAGGACTTCCTTCTTGAGAATGTAGATGGAGGTTTGGAGAAGATGAAGCACACAGGCCGGGGACTGGGAGGTGATTTAATACAGCTAGCATTTAGAACAACAAAGCACAGACAAAGCAGCCACTTGGACCGTGCTTCAAAGACCAGTGTGTTAAACACTTGCAGAAAGACATTCTTTGGACTCATGATCATTCGAAATAGCGGGGAAAGAAGAATTAGGGAGGAAGTTGAGGAGGAGGAGAAAGAGAGAGAAGAAGAAGAAGAGGAAGCCAAGCACACAAAACTGTCAACCTGATGATACCGCAACAACATCAAAAGGGAGGGAAAATTCGGCGTCCACTTTCATTGTGTTTCAGCTTAATCTGCCGAGTCCATCTTCTCATCCCGTCGTGCTTGTGTCTTCCTGTCAGCGGAGCAGCCCACAGATATGCACTCCGCTGTTGCCTTTTGAATTAACGCTAATTCAACGCAGGTCAGCTGGTGTCCTGTGGCTCCAAATGACCTGATGCACACAGTAGAAGTGCTGACTCAGCAGCGGGTGAAGGCCCATCTTTAGCCAGAACTCCACTCTGTCTCTCATCAGGTGGCTCAGTTCAGTTCCTGTACCAAATCTAAAACTCTGGCAGACGTTTTTTGGGCCTGCTGGATCAGGGCTACTGGCACAGAGATCTAAGAGCCTGTACACAATATAATGTGAAATAATAAACTTCCTCAAAGTATCAGTTCTGTAAGTCCGAGCCAGTTTAGCATGTGGTTTGAGGAGGTTTTTGTTTAAAAAAATTAATGGCAGATTGTTAGGGACATGTCATTATTAAAAACAGATCAAATATATCTGCAGTTCTATGTATTTGGACTGGACTCTATTACAGTCACACCTTGGACAAAGAGGGCACCAGCTGTATTTTCTCTGATTGTATTACACAAAGATGGGGAAACACCACATTCTGATATTCAAAGAAACAGAATCGTGGTTAGGTTAGCCTCAGTGGTTATCCTCAGTGGGAGAAACATAGTAAAGACATAAAAAGACAATTTAAATTCTATTGTCTCCCACTTCAAATGAACATGATTTCATTATGCAAATAAGAAAGGAATGGAAAACTGAAGCTTTGTGAATGAGGCTGTTCAGAAAGGATTGTTTTTCATTATATTTATTTTATATTTTTGATGCACGCACAAGAATATACTACATCTGTATTTAAAACGGAAACAGAAGACATTTTGACACATCTCCCAGTAACCCAGGCCTCATTCGAAATGCTACTGCGGGCAAGAACAGAGTGTTTTCCCTTCTAATTATTTTACCAGTCCCACTTGCTTACTTGCCGAGTGATTAATCAAAGTTAAGAAAAGCCAACCATCAACTGGGCATGTTTCGCATTTCCTTCTACATGTGGAGGATCCGTCTAGGGCCTGGCTGCTTGGCCTTATTACAAGTTAATTGAAACCTTGTTTAGAAATACCAAGGTCAACATTTCCAGCCATGTTATCCCAATTAGTCTGCAATGAATCCCTTTAAACAGAGGGTATTGAGTGGCCGACCCGATGTGCTACTTGAATTCCCGGCGGGACACCCACATTCAGAGCCTGGGAATGAGAGAGGGTGACTGGAGGGAGAGACACTAGGGAGAGGGGGGGAAGGAAGGGAGGGTGTTGGGTACTGCTACTGCCATGCGTCTCCATTTCCAACATGAGTAACTTTATTACAGGAGCCGTCTCTGAATGTAATCAGGCTTTCTAATACATATAAATAATGCTGGGTATTTACTTGATTGTGTTTATGTTCATGTTGGTGTTTAGTTACAAATGTATAACATTTTCATACAAGTTAAAATCCGAGTCAGACGTAAACATTAAAGCCATGTTACCCCCCCCCATCAACTCAGTGCTTTCCTGTCTGCCTCTGCCCTTGAGAAAGGACATTTTTGTTACACACAGAATTTGTTTATGTAACTGCAGAGCAGGAAAGGCAATCGTGTGCCATAGAGGTTTCATTCCAACCAAAGGCTTTATCAGCTGATTTCACTGATTAGAGAACGGGAAAGAAGAGAAATTTATCATTGAAATCAGCTGGTCACAATGAAAAACAGCACACTCTCAAGCCTTCAGTGGCCCATGATCACGCATTTTGTGTATTATATGCGTGTTTCTTAAGGCGGCTCGAGCTACATGCTTTTAAGATGTGACTAACAGTTTGATGACAGAGGTTTGACACTGTTCATGAGCTCTAATCAAAGCTGTGCATTCATCTTGTAACCCAACTCAGGTGTAAACAGAATGAAGTACTAAACCACATGACTAGAACAGCAACAGGAATCTAGAGGACTATCAACAGGAGGTTGTCTTCATGCTTTCATGCTATCTA
Organism: Larimichthys crocea; assembly: GCF_000972845.2. Lineage (NCBI taxonomy): Eukaryota > Metazoa > Chordata > Actinopteri > Sciaenidae > Larimichthys > Larimichthys crocea. The sequence continues at coordinate 27,227,944 of NC_040023.1, forward strand.
AACTGATTTACACATGAAAAACATTGACAGCCATGCAAGCAGATCTGTGTTCACCATTTAGTACTAGTTTTGCATGTTAGCGTTCCAAACACAAAGTACAGCTGAGACTGATGGAAATGTCTTTAGCTTTGTAGGCAGTTAGTCATAAACTTGATAGTGGCGCTAGATGAAAAGTTAAAGGATCATCAAAGTTATTAATATTCATCCTGATGGAGACGTGAATTTGTCTCCATGCGCTGTTGAGATGTTTCACTGAAAACCTTAAAGGTCAACCTTACTGGCACTAAAGGAAAACTCAAGGGATCATGAAAATCATAAGTTTTCATCCTCTGGACATCATTTATGTCCGTAACAATCTGTTCTATTTATAATACATTTTGCAGGATTAATAAAAACTTTGACCTGTTGGTGGCACTAGATGAAAAGAGAATCACCACATCTGTTGAGGACCCATCCTATGAGTACCATTAATGTCTGTTCAAAATTTCATGGCAATCATCTGATACATATAGAGATATTTCAATACCTAAACTGTGGTTGCCGCATGCATTAATGTGGTAACTCATAAGAATTCAATAGGATAATATGATAATTCAACACAACTGAAGAAATATGTTCTCATTGCTGCATAGTGTGCCGATATATGCTCGCGGAGAATGTCCTAACTGGAACAGAATGAGCCAGATAAGTAAGGATCAACAACAGATGCCATGATGGCATTATTTGTGTGTGCGCGCGTAAGATTAAAGTGTTGAAGTGAAAGATGAAGTGTTCTTTTGTGAGAGCCTTGTGAAGTCACTCACATTCCTACATTGATGAACCCCACTAGAGTCTTGTTGTAAAGACACAGAGCACAAACACGCACTGATGGCTGATTACAGTTCTCAGAACAAGTTGCTGCATCTGGAAAAGAGCAATGCAGTCATTTCTTAAAAATATCAAGCAGATTCTGTTAGACATTTCCATCTGATTGGAATCCAAGAGAGAGAGATGCCGTTTGATTTCTGGTTACAGTCATGTACCATATTACTCAATGCTGTGAGAGCATCTTGTAAAGGAGCAAAAGCGGTTCTTACAACACTAAAATGTGGCTGATTACTGCTTGTCAACCTCAAGAGACAGGTCTCACAAAAGCATGATTAAAGTGTACGAGTTTTGGTGCATTTGAAATGACATAAGAATATTGAGTATCTTAGGAGAATTTACCAATACAAATTGATTTCAGCGGAATAATATTTTACTGTTTCCTATTTCTCAAAATCAAAACATCTGAAATAAACCATTACCCTTTCACATGTAGAGATGACTTCATAGTTTGTGATATAATAAATGGATTTTATATAGGAGTGTTGTAAAGAAAAATGAGAGTAAATGGGTATGAGCTCAATGAACTATACCACTTCAATGTTATTGATGTTAACTTTCTAAAAGAAAATATTTTTGCTGTAATTCTCCTCCAACTGAGCGAAGCCAGAAGCTTCCATCACAGTCGAGACGCTGCAGCATAAGCAAGGACCCTGTACGAGGACTGCTTATGTAAGTACAGCATAAGACAGAGGGTAGGCATTCCAGCAGCAATCAATATCAATATCTCTCTGATGTGAGTAATAGCATGGAATTACAACGAAGCAGTTATGGGGAGCTCCCTGCTGTGGTTTCACAGCTTCCAAAAACACAAGCAGACAGTGTCATTACTTTGCCTTTAAGCCAGCCATGTTGAGCGCCACGGCTTCTCCTTTCACTGCATTTCCACTCCAAATACACAGATCACTGCGCAAGGTTAAGAAAGCAGGGCCTGTGTATTTTGGCAGGTGGAATATATTCTGAAAGAGCAACAAATCTGCTATATTTAGTTTTTGATGGCTGAGGGAGCAGAGGGAACCAAGGCCTGTGTCTGTAAACTTCAGGAAAGGAGGGAAGGACGAAGTACAGCATGACAGAGGTGATACAGGAGATACAAACCACATGCCTGCAGCAATGCCAGCACAGATAGCAGCTAAAATCACCTTTGAAATGAATTATTACACTGCGCAAATTAACGTTTCAGTATGAAATCTCTGGAGTCGGCTGTGAGAATGGTGATGATTACCGAACTGTCATTTATGTTGTCACTGAAGGGCGTGTAGTTCATCCCAAACTCCCACCAGACAGATTCAGTGCTGACATCTCTCTTCCCAGCTCACAGCTCCACGCAGCGCGGGCCGGGCCGGCAGATTTACGGCTGAACGTGGAAGAAGCAGCTGGCTTTGCTGCACGAGAGGGAAGCTAATCTTGTTTACATTCAATCTGCTATTTCCTCCCCTCTGAAACCTTGAGAGAGCAAAGTCATGTAATACTTGTATTAAAAATAAGTGTAGCAGAAATGGGCCTACTGGCAGCATGCAGCGAGAGGCTTTTGTGGCCTGGCCAAGAGGGCCTGCGGCGAAAAGCAATCGATACGCCCAATATTCCAGCACGTACTCTCGAATAACAATAACCCACATTTAGACCCACACCACAAGTCCTCGACCTGCTCCAGAGAAAATAAGGGAGCCTACTTTCTGTGTCCATGTCGATTGGAGTGGGGTGGTGAATATGATGAAATGTAGCATTTGCTTGTGTGTGTGTGTGTGTGTGTGTGTGTGTGTGTGTGTGTCTGTGTCTGTGTGTATGTGTGTGTGTGTGCCCATGAATGTCAGTGTCTTAATACTAGGTAAAGAAAATATAATAACATGATCACTTCACATTGCACAGTACAATCTGGACATTCAGCAGATCCATCACAATACCTCAGCGTGACAACTTGTGATTTTGGTATTATGATGATTAGGGGTACTTGATGGTTATATTAAGAAAGACGGCGATGTTTAAACTCAGTTTGAATTATACATGGTGTGTGTCCTGTAAGTCAGTGGGATACTGGGTTTAGGGTCAATACAATATCAGTCTTCCTTTCGATGCGCTTGTATCAGAATAGCTCTGCCTGGGGTCTTGTAAACATGTTTTCTGTAAAGGCACGATTCTTGTCTGGCTGACTGCTGGATGTGTTTTTTCCTCTCTAGCAGATGCAAGCTGTATTGGAGGAGAACGCTCTGCCAGAATTGAAGGACCTAAAAACTGCAGCCATCACAGCTCTCTGGTGTGTTCTGGAATGAAACAATTGAAACTTCCTAAAAAGGTGAGAGGCAGTTCAGAGCACAAAAGATCGTTTTGAAAGAGATTTCATTGTAGGAGCGAGCCACTGGCTTGAAGTGCCCGCAGCACAGTGGGGAAGGACGCAGAGGAAGCACGCCACTGCTGTAGTAGTGTCAAACCCAGTTCCTAACCAGCCGTAGCTAACCATAAATGAAAACTATGGCTGGGAGTACACCTCCCTCAGGTGCCATACGCCTTTGATTTTTCCAGGACTGCTTACTTTTGCCCAGAATCCCAAAGCTCCCCTCCCTTTATTCATGGAAGATTGCTGGATTTATGGAAGGTCTGGTGCCATAGCAGCACTTTTCCAATGAAGGTACACACACACGCACACAGTGCATGCACATGTGTACAGATGGATGCACACAAAAAATTACGTCTGACTATTCAGTGAAACCAGCTGCAGCCACTAGAGTTACCACTCTCACTCTTGTCCAAGATTTGAAAAGAAACAATCAAAATGTGGTAAAACAAAAAAAGGTAAGTTGAGGAAGAGTTCATATCACATAAGTGATGATTTTGTGTAAGTGCCTTGGAAAAAACACAAAGCTGATAATGTAAGCAACAAATGAAAGGAAATAGGGATAAAATAAGGAAAAAACACAACGGAAAAGCGCGTTCTTTTTACGGAAACTAAATTTCAAACTGAAACCATGCAATCACCACATTAAAGGGCTCCCATTCTTTAGTCAACCACTGGTATGCAGTGTGGATGCCAGGGCAGTGTTTTCCATTAGATTTCTCTGTTTTTTCAGTTGATCTGGCAAATTAACTTACAACAGGCTGAACACAAGATGCAGCCTGGAAAGGAGCATAGCAGCAAATTGCATTTATCAAAAACACTCACTGGGACTGTTTACTTTATGTGATCTAATAAAAAAAAAGCTCATGCTGCGAGTGTTTCAGTGATTGCATATGGATAGAAGAGAACAGTAAGCCCCAAGTACAACCCGCCCAGACCACATGAAGAAGGGCCACATTTAAACTCCATCACCGTCATTTGTTTATCACTTCAACTTATTCATGCTATCTTTGTGAGAAAGTTTTTCCCATGCTGGCTCGCCCGATGGGGATGTGATTGCTCATGCTTATTGTCGCATTCTTCAAAGATAACCATGCTTATAAAAGCTGTAGGTCATATCCTCACTGACCATTTAACACTCCTAAATTTACACATATACAACTATTATTTCCAGAAACAAACATCTCATCCTATTGAAGGCCAAGTTCTGGCACACACATTTTTTTGTTTCCTACCGCAGGTTTTATAGAGCTATGCCGTGGGTTCAGCAAGAGAGGAGGCAATGTGTAAGGCAGGCTTATGGTTTGTACAGCAGCATTCCCCTTCACCCGCCACTTGGTAAAAGATCATATGAACTGGTTTCAATAAAAAAAAAAAAATGTGGCTGTTTCAGCTGCCTTTCCCCTCCACCAAGGATGATTTCTTTGCAAAGATATGAAAAAAACACCTACTTGGGATATATTAATAGTGGGGTTCCCTTCATTTCTCTACAGGTGTCTCTAAAAAAACATATAATTGCTATTGCTCAAGCTTTTGGATGACTTAGCTTGTCAGCTAAAAGGGCCTTTTGGGCTCAGACATGACATCTTACGAAGGACAGGGAACGAGATCAAACAGGATCGTCAGTGTGAGAAGAAGGCCTCCAAATAGGCCAGTGGAGCCTGGACAAGAACAAGGATGACCCTGTAAAATACATCACCATTACACGCTATTATCCAGTCCTTCTCTCCCCCCTCATAGCCTTGACAGAGAAATGTATGATGAATTTTGCAGATTTGTTGGCTGTAAATCGGAAAAAAAAAAAAAAAAAAACAGTCAAGCTCCTTCTCACCCCTTGCTCCTTCTCTTTTCAAATTATTTCTGTGTTACATATGTTAAACCTGAGGTTTAAAATGGTTTATTGTACTATATATATTTCAGCCATACTAAATTGAAACCCTCCCTATAGCTCCACTTTGTTTCTAATGTCTTGGTCCACCTCAGTAACAGCCAGCACAGGTTTTTGAGGGTCACGGTCCTGCAGTTTTTATGGATCTCTTTAAATCATCAAGTGCTTAGCAAAAATGGCTAAGTGTCCAAAAAGTAAAACAATGCAGCCAGGTAAGTAATGGGGCGCTTGTGCTCTATAGACCATGGACCACCCAGCCAGAATCAGCAGCAGACCCGGCCTGTTTGCAGCTGTTCGGTTCTAAACCAAGTACTGGTCGTCAGCTCTGGTTAGAAACATCCCAGGAGTCTTTAGTGGATAACACATCCTTTAATTCAGTGAAAGGTGAGCTGATCAAGATGTATTGTTTTATGTTTTCGACATTTTTTTTTTCATCATTTGGAAATAATAATTTTGCCATTTTTAAAGGTCCCTAAGGGGGAAATTCCCTCATCACCTGGCCTCCTCCAAAGGGAGGTCAGAGGTTATGATCAGCCACAGAGCAACACTCCTGGAGCTCCAATGTCAGGCTCAAGGACACTAAAGCACAATGGAAGCCTGCCAGTGTGGGACTTGAAAGATTGTGTTACAAATCTCTAGGACACGCAGAGCTCCATCTGGCTTGGTTACACACAGTTTTGTGCACATGTGTGTACATTGTCTCTATTTTCTATCTTTTGCATGTTTTGCATGTTTGTTTCTTCCCCATTAAACTTGTTAGGCCACAGTATATCTCCTCTCCTCAGTCACTGCACAGTTCACCGCCCACAAAGAGTTCTCCGTTGACTAACCACCCACAGGGAGCTAAAAGTTGCTCTCTGACCCCCTCAGAGGAACGCTGGCCAATCGCTGTGGAGAGACAAGAGGAATAAGATGAGTGCAACAAAGATATAGCAGTGTGGGAAAAATAAAATGTCCTCAGTAAGCAGCAAGCACCCAAACCACAAACTTCTGTTGGAAACATGAAGACCACTCATAATGGGAATTAACTGAACAGCTTGAAGAGTCTAGCTTCTTGTCTTCTATCCTCAGCGTACGCTCTCTCTGGCAGCTGTGGAGTGCTTTCTTAAGGTAGACTTAGATTCTGAAAAGATTAAAGCTCATAAGGGGCCGTAAAAGTTTCGCGAGAGCTGCCTGCCCAACAACATTTTTTGGACATAAAATGTAAGCAAAGACCGGGTGGAAATAAACACTTCCAAATTCTATTGCTCCCAGCCTTTTGCTTTGCATCAGAAAGGTTAATTTAATAGCGGTGAAACCACTGTGAGCAGAAATGATTATCTTATTGCATATTCTCCGAGGGAGACCTGATTTTATTATGTTGACTTTTAGAGAGTGGCCCAGTGGAATCAAAGCTCACCGTCAAATGTCCAGCCAGGCCAGAACCAGCCACTTTCGCATGACCTTCCCTGTCACAGAGTATATTCCCAGCTTTCATCTCCCGGTGGATTTTCCTCATAAAATGCAGATAGCACAGGCCCTTCAAGGTTGATTTGAGGATGTAGACTATCTCATCCTCATTGAGCTGTGTAACAAAAACATACAAAGATTATTTTTCCAGTGATTAAGACACTCCAAAATATCAGATGCTGAGAGGCTCCTCATGGAACAAAAAAGCAGTTAATGCAGTTTAATTTGCTTTCGGTTATGGAGCAACAGGTGCTGTCACTGGTGGTCTGACTTAATTTTAGTAGTTGTAAAACATGTGGAAGCAAGCAGTCATGTTTGAAATCATTTCATCCATCAAATGCTTGTTTTATTTTCAGCATTCAGAGTTTGGAAAATGCAATGACAGCCTGTCTGTAGCTTCAGAGTCAAAGCACCTGAAAGTACTGTCTTGAATTTGCCAGTGTACATGGCGAATGTTTTCTCACACATGTACACTTTTTTTCACAGTTCACTGCTAAACGTCACTCAGTGTCTCAGCCCCTAAACCTTTATCCCATTTTGAGCCACCCAGTCCTGCAATAAGTTAGCCCTTTAACAGGTCAGTCAGCCAGTTGCCCAAACAGTCAGCCAACCAGTCCAACAGTGGCAAACAAGTGTAAGAAGGTTTATGAATCAAACGTCCCCTGGCTGATGGCGGGCTGTTCAGGACATGAGTCACACACACCAGAGTGGCAGTGGCTGAGAGTGAGGAAGGCAGGGATGGATGGAAGACGGGGAAATTCCCATTAAGGGATGGCCAAGGAACCGGACTCAGCCAAGCGTTCCGGCAGAATGTGCACTTCATTAGTGGGAAAGTGCCTGGGAGAACCAGGCCGGGCCAAGTTCTTTGAGGCTCGGGAAAAGCTAATAAAAGTCCAAGCCAAGGAACCATACAAGTAGATACTTGAACCAAGAGATGGAGCAACGCAGCAAGACAGCGGAGGTCTCATCAGAAAAATGACCAGAGAGGCATAAAGGCTTGCTACATTATTCCAATGGTCAGGTTTGTCTCTGTATGTGGCATCTGTCAGAGTCAACAGAAAGATGGAGTTTCAGGCCTAAAGAGAAATGCAGCACAAGCAGCAGGTTTTAAAGCTGTGATTCCCTGCAGAACAATGCTACGAACAGGTCCTGAGAAACTGAGGAGTCTGTATTCTCTACAGTATGTGAATGTCCTATTCTTTGCAGCTGGGCTGGATTTGCTTAGCTTGACTTACACCACTATTGTGCAGACCGGGACCCCCGATGCTGTAGGTTAACACAGCCCCAGCAACCACCCAGCTGTCTGAGCCAGGAGAGCTCACATAAAACACAAGCTGTTTCATTGCCTTTACGCATACGGCTACACTTATACCACACCTCACTGCTTTGACTTATGTAAAGAGAATTTCTGTTGCAATACCACAAAGACCTTTAGTGAGAGGCAGAATCGTAAAGAGGAAGAAAGCGAGCCGGGATATGAAGTGTGAGCTGAATATTTATGGAATTCCAAAGGAGCTGGAATGAGAAGTGTTTTCAAAAGGTGATTTCTGAGGACAGACACTGAAGTTGGGGATGTGGTTCAGTGTATCTTTTATTTCAAGGGAGAAAACACACGCTATGACTCACACACTCATGTAGACACGCAGTGATGGGCCAAGAGGGATCACCAACATTTAGTGTTTTTGTTGATGTTGAAGATCTGTTATACGAAAAAAGAAGGATGGCTGAATATTTATAGAGAGAACTTCCCTCTTCACCAGCGAGCAGGGTTTGGCCAGCAGAGGCTGGGCTCGATCTCGCAGCACCTGGACAGTTACAGATCCCCACAGCCCACTTCAGCTGCTTGGACACACCATGCACCACAGGAGCCCGCTTCCCCCTACCTTCCAGTCACACAGTCCTCCGCTTCCATCTCTCTCCATGCACTTAGCCCGTGTTTATTCTCTCATATAGTAACAAAAGGACGGGGCCGCCGAGAACAGTATCTTTTTACAACGTGGTGACATCACTTGTAAAAGCAGCGAGGTAAACACACAGAACTCAGGCTCCTGGTCTTCCAGGTTTACGGTTCCCCGCCTGTCCATCTAGAGAGGCCTGATGTAACCCCTGGTGACCCCTGTACCGCTGCCTGACTCCTGATTGGGGTCAGAAACATTGCTCACGTTGGTTTCACAGCCCAATGAAACCACCCCAATGGACATGCTGCACTCTGTTGTTAATTCAGTCAGTGAGGAGCTGAGGAAACATGTGGAGTTTTTTTTTACATTGTGCTGTAACGTAAAGCATATGAAATTCTTGCACTTATAGGGTGAGTGAAAAGATAATTGAGATAATGAATAATAATATCATCCAATTTATCAGAAAAAAAAGCAGGAACCACCTGGAAACATGAAGACAGAGGACACAAACATACACAACAGTTTGAGAAGTATAATTGAAAGGGCCTAGGAGAATAAAAAGTATGGGATGATTCAACACACTGTAGGTGTATGGGACTTAAATATCCATAAACATTAGATCTTTTGATCATAATTCAATTGATTCATTGAATTGACAAATGGTCTTTGTAAGTTGGTTGAGCTTAAGCCTACAGTTAACACTTGTCAATTAATGCGATTTTGGGTATCTGATCATAAAGATCTTAAGAGTGAATTTCTGGTTAGCCACATTTGGCATGAAAACATCAGTTATGCATCTCATGTGGTTGCATTTAATTAAATCGGTTCATATTTTCCTCCATCTCTTTATGTTTCTCAGATGAACAATGTAACTGGACAATATCCAGACAGTTCAGTTCCACTGAAATCCAACCATCTCGGATGTGGTCTTGCTCAATGCACTCTAAGCAAAATCCCACTTGGGAGTGTCCTCGACCTGTCAGTCAATGCATCCTTGCATGAGTGGATTGTAAAAATTGTTTAAAAATGGTAATGGGAATCATAGCTTGAGTTGAGTCAACATTAGCCAACAGCTGCTACAGTGGTAGCCTTGAGAAACGCTTCTGCATCATGTATTTAATTTGAGTATCTCTCCTGTGTGGGTACAACAATGGCTGCCACAATGTATCCTTTTTCAACTGAAGCAAAGAAGAAGAGAATGGGACTTGACTGTAAGTGAAACCATTGAGGATCAGCTGATCTCCAGCTGTATAGTCATAGACATGGAGCTGGTTTCTGCTGGTTACTGGGCCACTGGGCTGCAGTCAGCGCTATAATGAGGAGCATTTGTCTCTGCTTCCTCCCTGCGGTCACTTTGACAGCATCTGTTGACTGTTGCTGTACCCCCCCACCCCCACCCCCAAAACCAAAAGTCCCAGATACACAACAGCTAAATAAAAACACACAAATTAGCCATGTGGACCATGGTAAAAATTTCCAGCTTCACAGTCCAGGCCAGCTGGATCTTGCCAAACTTACATGTGCTTTACTTCTACTCTGCAGAAAAAGCGTACATCACAAGCTCTGTTTCTCTAAGGATTGAAGTTCAGCCTGAGCAAACCTTCCTCTCTGTCACTTCCTCTACATCATAGATGATGTTGATGGATCAACACAAAACTTGGACACAAATGTAATTTTTTCAAGTTGTCATTATTCCAAAAACCTTTTTGCTATGAGTGGGATAAGAATGACATCCTCGTACTTATCCTGGTTTGGTTGTCTGTAACTTTTAAAAACTTGTAACCAATAATTTTTTGCCACTTGGGGGCAGCAGAAACAAGCTGTGAACTCAACACGGATGTATGACATTTTAAGTTGATAGGACAAAGTTGCAAGGTTGCTAGCAAACAGTTGCTTATTTTCATATCCAGTAGAGACAGAGCAACATCACCATTCAGTTGGAGTGGTGGTGTTGGAGTTGTGTTTCTGGCCACCAGGTGAATTCTGTTCAATAGTCACTCTTTTTTTAGTTCTGTTTTTGTTCTCCACCGACTGCTGACGGAAATATCTGGCTCAGACATGTTTTGGGCCAAAAAAAAATCCAAAACAAAACAATGAGCTGAAAGACACTAAAATGCTCTATAGAGCTGAGAGGAACTGCCAAGTCAGGTAATAATTAAATATTGGCTCATGACTAGAAGAGATAGATTTCATATATAAGGCATGTGATCCATTGTTAAATATTGATTGTAGTCACTTTAAAGTCAACCAGTCAGTCAGTAGTGTGGTGAATAAGAAATGTCATAGGCATAAACCTGAGGGACTCAGCTGTATCAGTGTTACAGTAGAATAAAAGCATTACCTTTCCTTCGATTAGTTTCAAAATGACCCGTACAAGCCACTATGCACTACCAAATCTACTGTGCCAGATTCTATAAAAGATTGTTGCCTTTATGGGCTCATTTATAATTACCAAGTGCACTGTTACCAAGGGAGCAAGCAATCAATTTCCATGTTTAAACCAGTAATACATCCACCATGAGCATTAGCAGAGGTTTATAAATCTAAAAAGTCGGAATAATTGTGGATATGGAACTTTTATAGTATTTTTAACAGCTCCCAGACCTGTGGAACCAAGCCCTGGACCCTAGGCCCCAGGCCCCTAGAGCCTCTAGCAAGCCCTCCATGCACATCCCAAGGACTACATTCCCCTTCTTCTACTTGAGCCGTGGTAGTCCTACTCCACATGTGAAATCAATACCACATCATTTATAGTCAATTCTCACTTGGACCATCAAATCTGAAACATATTGCCAAAAGTATTACTTTTTAAAAAAAATACTCTCTCTTCAAAGATAAAACTCACTTAATGAATGAAACCAAAAAAATGGAAATGACTGGAATGATATGACAGAACATTTAAGGGGTGTCAAAGCCTGCCTCTCAAAATGCATCAGTGCATAATAATGCAGATCCTATTTTATGCTTGGTAGTAAATGGATTCTTGAGAAGCATTTTAATTTCATGCCAAAATGGCAAGAACGTGTGATGAGAGCCGCCAGAGAGTGCTAAGTTGGATGTGCAGGGACCTCCACCAGCTCTAGACCCTCTCATAGGTGTTTAATAATAAAGCCTTGGTTCATCCAGCCCAGCACTTTGCCTGAGATTATGTGCTTCCCAGACCAACCCCAGGGCCCTTTAACTTTCATAAAACATAATCCTGGAACACACTTACACCATCCATCACTCTGACGTACACGGCACATGCAGAGACACATTTTTTTGTTGCAGTGACAGGTAAAATTCAAGGCTTTTAGGAAATATTAAATCTACTGAAACACCATTCCATGCCGACAGTTTTCTTCACCTGTCTCATTCAGGACAGTGCTGTGTGAATTTTAAATGCAGTGGCGCAGTGGCGATAGGAGTGGTATGGCCAGAGAATGCCAGAGCCAGGATTTGAACCTCCACAGAGGTGAGAAATATGTGATTTGTGAGCAGTTTTAACACTACATCACACCTCTCTCTGCAAGCCCCTTAACGTCCAATTACAGCATTCAAACACCGGTGACAGGAGACTGTTTCCATCCAAAAGAGTAAGAGGGGAATGTGGTTTTCTTTCCTTAGTGGTACTAGGAGTATTTTACCAGAACCTGGGCACCAATCTAAAGTCTATGTAAAGACAAAGTAGCCTGTTTTTCTGTGCATTTCCACTCCCATCAGACACAGCAGCACACAACACTCACATGCTCTTGCCACAGGGGGACTTTTTCCATCTGCTTCAAACAAATACTCGAGTTGTGACTCGACTTCCCCCTGGTTTTACGACAAAGCACCAGTGTTGGTATAAAACAGGTCATTGGGACCTCCCCAGGACCAGTTTGGTGAAGCCGTGCAACCTGCCAATATCCACAGCCGCCCAGGAGCCCCCCCTTGACCAATAACTCCACTCTCACCCATATGTCGTAAACAGCTTAAAACCCTATTAAAAGCACAAATACATTTCAGAAACTAAGTAGACATTTATAAAACAATATTTCCTGTCTGTGAGTCGACTGTATGACTGTATTGACTTTGTAACTGTATGGATGCGGGAGCTTATAATGTATTCCTGGTGGTGGTCAAACTTTTCCCTGGCTACAAGTTGTGAACATGCATCCTATAAATGCATCAGTAAAAGACTGTGATTTACTGGGCTGGAAGGGAAGTGATTACGAGTGACTGATGAGAGAGCAAAAGCAACCTCCCTAAAGACTGCACCTGTGTACATTAACATTTACTTAGTGAGTATGTGCATGTGAGCGAGTTAGTTTGAATGTGTGTGCGCTGTTAAGATGCCTGAAAGCGTTTTTCATGTGTTTGTGTGTATGCATGTGTGTGTCTCCACACACTAAATGCAACCATACAGGCATCCGAGCTATTAATTCAAACCACAGTGGAACAGGAATCCATCAATAACACAAGAATCCATTCAAAAAATGATGTTATTTTAGTTCAAAGGGCATGAGGAAAATGAGAGGGAAAAGAGCAACAAGGCTGGATTCCAGCCAATGGGGGTATTTTTAGCACTGAGAAACATTCGCTTTTTCAATCGTTTATGTTAATAACATCTCAGTGACTCATTGGCAGAATAATGATAACACAGTTAAGAAATATTACTCTTTGTGGATAAATTTAATTAGATTGTCCTGTGCTCATATAAGAATCTGAGAAAAGTGCATGCCTGCGGAGTAGCTGTCCCAAAGGTCCTTCACAGCCAAAGGTCCTTCTTGTAACAGTGTCAAGATCTGTTCTCATTTTTTTAAGTGGAAAGCCATTTCCTGACTCTCTTTGTAATGCGCATTTGTCTGGCACATCACAAAGGGAGAGAAAGGCAGGGGAATAAAGAAATTATATGAAATCACACAGGATGAATGTTATTGTTGTTGCTGTTGATGTGGGAAAATGACTTGGACTATTGCATTATTCATTCCTCATCTAACAACATCACAGAAATGTTTTCAAGGAGGCCTGATTACACCAAATCCTGACTAGTAGTCTGGATCAACAACTTTGTAGAAGCATTAGGCCATCTCTCCATTCCTCACATCAATCCTTTCCGTCCACCTATCTGTCCATCTTTCCACTGCTTCTCCAAGCTTCAATACCTCCTTCCATTTTGCCTTTCCTCCATTTCTTCATCTTACTATCCTTCAAAGTCCCCTTTACTTTCTCCACCCAAGCTCTGTTAAATCTCTCTATCCCTTGTTTTCGTCACTCCATCCTCGCTCTGTTTCCATCTTTCCATCTCACCCCAGGTACAGGACGGATGCAGCAGTCACTGGGACCTTTTAAAAATGTCACTTCTGACAGGCTGGATGAGACACTCTACCGCTCTGTTGATTTATCCTTCCAGTGCGCTGCAGTAACTTTGTTAACGTCTCTCATCAGCCTATTAACAGCACATGAGCATGGCCAGGAAACAGGTGCTGGGAGAGTTTTACTGTCCATCACCTCACCAGCAGGAGCTGATCAGCAGTAGGGAGTGCAGGCAGTACAGTTGCACTTGGAGCTCCAACGCTTTGGGCCCACAAAGTCACAACTTACAATAACAAGTAGTATTAGAGAGTGGAATTCAGGCTAAAACAGCAGCAAAGGAGAAGTAACATAAAAAAGAACAAAAAAATTGAAGTATTCAGCAAAATGGATTCCAGTGGAGCAGCAGTTTAGGAAATTCACTTATTTGCTGTGTTGCTGAGAGGTAGATGATTGATACCAATCTTGTGCTGTCAGTATGCTTCATCAGAGCACTGCTTGTCAAATGGCCAGATATCTTTGGAAACCCCCTCGCTGCACAACTTTCCAAAGTCAGATTAAGAGGGTGACCATTTCTGTAACTTTCCGAAACGGACAATCCGACATTCACGCCCACTGATTGGCCAGCTGTGTGGAGGTGAGAAAAGATCCAGGGTTTGAGCTTCTTTCTTTAACTCTCTTTTTTCATTCCTGACACAGCTATTTCTGCCATTTTTCATGTGAACAACTGAGTGCAACACTCTGAATGTCTTCCAGAAGAGACCATTATCCACATATTTAAACAATATCATTATCTCTCTATAACAGCCAATTTTCATTCCGCTTTCCAGTGTTCGGAACAACTTTTTGACTTCTGACATGATCTGACAACACATTGTTCCAAGCTGTTATTGTGTCTGTACATTAAATGCATAACTAATGTAAGAAACTGGTTAACTTAGCATAGCATATGCAGAAACAGGAGGACTAGTCTGGTTCTGTCTGAAGCAAACTAAATCCACCCACCAACACCTCTAGAGCTCACCAATTAACACATTATATGTTTGTTTAAGCATACAAAACTTGTTTTGCTTGGCTCTTTAGTAGGGAACAATGACTTCCTGGGGATCATAAGCCAAGAAACCAATGGAGAGACTAGGAAGTCACTGCCTCTTTATGAAGATTTTATTGCCTTTGAACAAAGCCAGGCATCAATCCTCTCATCCAACCCTTGATGAAATGTATTTTCAAAAATGTCCAAGTAAGTTTTATTTAAAAAAACAACAACATCATCACAAGTATGAACTTCTTTCTATGTGATCTGAGTTCATCAGTTCTATCAATAAATGGACCAGATCTAAAATTTAAAAAAACATTGTACAGTGTGAGTATGAGGTAATGTGTGCTACAACACAATGAAAAATAAAGATGCAGTGCCATACCAAAATTACAGAATTATTATCCACAATAGTAGGAAAGGTTTCACTTTAAAAAATTATTGGATTCATAGTAGATTTTAACTGTGCTAAGCCAGTAAATTGAGGTGCCAGTCTGTCAGCATTCAGTGAGAAAAGAGGCAGAACAGCCATGATGCAATGTGTGGAGGGCATAAAGCACCTTTTAAAAAACACCACAGCCCTCACACCAGCAGAGCAGCTGAATCTAGAGTATCCCCGCCCGGCAACAAAAAGGTCACGCCTGTCACAGCTGAGCCATGAAGAGCTTCAGAACATGCTCTGGGAAAATACCTTTTTCATGACGAGCACATCTAATAATGCAAAAATGCAGTGACCTTACAGTGGAGAGAACATGCCCGAGACAGTTTGATATTACCCTGTCTGCCTATATTGTAGCTGTGGAGGAAGTGGAGCCTGGAGTCTGCAGGATACTGTTCACCTATACCCCAGCTCTCCTGCTGGCTTTTTACACATAGGTCTTCCAACACACACTCACATGTACAGAGTTGTTATGGGCAGGGAAGTGAAAGTGCTATCTTTGTTTCCCACTTTCCAACTATCTATTATTTCATGTTTTGACTAAAACATTTCCATCCAGCTTTTCTTCACACTTCCATCTTAAAATTTCTAGCCTTCATTTCTCCTGTCCTTCCATCATTTCTGCTTGCTCCTATCACTCCATCACACCACTGATCCCAAACAGGATAGGGCCTTTGTTTACAGTCTATTAGCTTCAAATCCCAGCTAAATATGGTTTCTACCACATATTAAAAACAAAATAACCCAGACAAAAGTCTTAGTTAAGGTTGAAATGAACTTCAATGAATGTGGACTACATAAACATTGACATGGTGTTGATTTTTAGGCTACCGGGCTATTAGTTGAACCAGCTGATGATTCAACAGAGATCAGATGATCAGGCATTCTTCAAGGCACGTTTATGATCATACACAGATCCCTCTCTTTGCTCCTTCTCTACACTGCTTATTCACTCTGCTTGCCATCAGACCAGACAACGAGTAACTAAAGATGTCATGTTAATGGCTGGGAGTTCTACAGAAGCGCCTGGCCAGCACAGACAACCGGAGGAAGCTATTTGCTGACAAATGGGATTTGGTGCTGGGCTTGAGCAGCATTAACTGGTGGGTTTTATTGGTTGAAGGAGCACGATATCATGGCAGTTTTCTTCTCTATGCCTCTCTGGCAAAGTGGATGACGTTGCAGGGAGCAAAGGCATTTGGTCACGCAAAGGTGCCGAGCACTGTTAAACAGATGGCAGGAGACCAGTGAAGAGAGTGGCAATGGACAGCAGATGGAGAAGAGATCATGCAGGAGACCAGTGGAATGCAGTGTATATACCCGGCATACTGCCAGCCCTCTCTTTGTGCTAACACAAATACTTGATTACTTTATCTTCTATTTTTTCCCTCATGTACAGGATTCTGAGTGAAATGCACAACATACATTTACAGAAAAAAAATGCATAGAAGAGAACAGAACAGATGTGGTCATTCCCCATCTCTCTCTCCCCACATTTCCTATCACTCTTCAATTGTGTCTATACAATAAAGCTAAAAAAAAAAGCCAAAAAAAAAATCTTAAAAAAAAAAGAAGTTGAATTTGAAGTTGCATGTTCATAATGTCCCATTGTGAGCATTTATCCTTGATCTAAAACTGACAATTATACACTCATCACTGAATACTACAGCTGGAAATGATGGAACATAAAACGTTTCTGCAATAGTAATTTGAGGGTAGACCAATAGGGGGCAATCTTGTACAATAAAGCAAGAGGGCAGAGCATGTGGCTGTCACAGCTGAACAACAGCATGCACTGCACTGTCCAAGAAAGTAAGGTTCTGCAGAATGTCATCGTCATCTGGTTTCTCAGACCAGTATCAGTCAGTGTATTAATTCAGTGGACCATGTGTCCGATTGAAGCTGGAGGAAATGTGTAGTACTTTAATTATTTTCACTTGATTGATATGTGGTTTTAATCATGTAATCTGCAGATAAACAGCAATAAGATCAGAATCACGTTGCCAACAGTTGTTCTCAGCAAAAGGTTAAAAAAAAAATGGTACAAAAATCTAATTTATTTTAGAGTGCAATCACACAGAGGAATGACAAGTTCTAAGTCCACTTTACGTCATTTATTTTAGTTATTAAACTTTAAGACCTAATATCATTTTAACGCGTCAAAATATGCAGAAGGTTTACTGACACAAAAGAGGGCAGCCACCACAGGATAGGGGATAAACCTAAACCAAACTAGGGCTGTAAAAAGTCAACTTAAGCAAGTAAGAAATAAACACAATTAGCCTAACAATGTTATTATAATAATAGATATTTTGTTAAAATATTACCATATCATAATAGCTTCTATGTTATTATATGCTCAACAGAAGTGTCTTCTGCTTTCCTTGATAATTCTGAATTGTTTGCTTTATAATAATTTAAATCAGCTAATGTAAGTCTGACAACAAAAATGTCTAAAAGCTAAAAACTATACCTAATTCATGATACATTTACTGAAAACAGAAAGAGAGACAGTTCTGTTTCACTCTCAAACGACAACAACTCATGAAACAAAAGAGGCATAACCCCCTTTTTTCCTAGAAATGTACAATTTCAGGTAAAAGAGTGTGATGTGGAGGAAAATATGACTACTGGGGTCTTTGAGTGAAAAACACCAATCCTGAGAGGTGCTGCTGGGACAGGATGAGTGAAAGTGTAGGTGGGGATGTGGGGGCTTTGAAACCACAGCAGGTAGGTAAGAATGACAGATTTACCTCCCCCTGCTCATATGGACCTGACATCCTGTCTACCAGCATATAGACACAGCAACACAGAGAGATAAACAGACTCAGTCAGACTCCAGAAGAGGCCAGCGGCTCCGCATTTTCTGTCAAGGACTCAACACGAGTTTAACAGAGGTAAGGAACAAGGTGACATTATATGACAGGCTATTTAAAGGTCAAAATATATATAGATTTGGAGCTGAGTACTATATTATGATATCAGGTATATTCAGATCTGTGAGCTGGGACACTGAAAATCTAAATTAATAGCATGGTGACATGACTGGAGCAGTTCATGGCAACATTTTTACACTTTTTCTAGTAAAGGAAGAAACAGTTTCCAACTTAATTTGTAGCTTTAACTTCATTTCTGATCCTGAGATTATTCAACATGAACATATCATAAATATTATGAGGAAAGGATTTTGATGTAATGTTAGTTCAGAAAAGGCCTGAGTGAGACTGACTTATAAATATATGTATTTTAAAACCTCCATTAGACCAGACCAGGACAGGTCATATTACACATCAGTAACCCTTTTTTAATATCAAAATCATAATCAGGAAATATTCTAAGCCCCAAATCCATCTTTGTATCTAAATCATTTGTGCAAACCCAAGACAGCTCTATAGTTCTTTATTAATAATCTCTTCTAGTCTTCTCCTCTGTCACTCAGTGTTATTGGAAGAGGAGTGTCGGCCATTACAGGCTTGGCAGCTGCACTGAGCTGAAACACTGATACTCTGTGGGAGTCAGATTATCATAGAGAATGATGGCGGCTGCAAGGGACTCAGGGCAGGGCCAAAGGGCAAGGCACTAACTCTCTGGCTCTGACATTACCCCAACTGTAAAGAATACGGTAATCCTATCGCACAGATTGGTGTAACAGTAAAATAAAAACTGTAAAGTGGAGGCCGCAGACAAAACGTCCTGTCAGGAACATTAAAAAGAGATAAAATTCCACTGTGTTCTCGGGTCGCTATAAACTTATTATGGACTATCTGAATCATTTTTTTTAAAGTGTGTAACTGTGATATTATAGCAGACACGAGCAGAATAATACAAAAGTACAATATGACATACACTAAAGAGCATCGTAATGATTGTTCTGTCGGTGCGGTGATGTAACAGTTATAACGACATTATAAAATGTAACAAGAAAAAAAAAGAAATCATTGGACTATAAAATGTGGAGAAGCACAGTCTATGAAATCTAAGAATTATATTTTAAAGCATTCAAATTCATCTTTGATGTTACAGAAATAAAGTTTGAGGGTTTCGACTTAAACCTTTAACTAAAAAAAAAAAAAAAAAAAAAAAAAA
>NC_040023.1:27247215-27259688 GCF_000972845.2 Larimichthys crocea
AAAAAAAAAAAAAAAAAAAAAAAAAAAAAGCTCCGTTCCCCCAGGAAGTCTGTATTTTCCCCGAGAGAAAATGTTTTACATATTTTGTAAGATTTTAATGAACTTCGACTGTACACATTACTTGAAAATGGAAATTTAATTATTGCTGATAGTAATATAGACGAGCTCATGCTATATTTAAAAACGCACTGTTTGTTTTAATGGCTTTTTTCCAAGGAGCAAAAATAAACACAATTTACATTGTTATAAATTGTTCACAGTGAAAGGGATATGTTGAGAAAATGCCATCATCTATAATGTAAAAATGTGGGGTTTTGTGTGTCTTCTAATCTGTCTGCAATTGCTCAGTGTTTTGACAGTGCAGATAGAGGCCTGGGTGATATGAAACCGAACGAAAACCACAAGCATGTTGTGTGCAGAGAAAGTTCTGCAGCTCTATGAAAACGAAAATTAGGCTACATGAGCTCTTGAGTAGAATAAACGTCTTGGACAAGTACTGTGCTTTTGATGCTATCTGTCGTATAATGAGCTGGGCTCTGTCTGGCTCTGTGCATTGGTATTTATCTCTACTTTAAAGACTCGTATTAATAGATCAGAAGCTCCAGTGATCCGTTGCAGTAATGAAACATATTTAAATTATTTTTCTTTTTCGTCTAGTGGACTAAATAACTTGTCTTTATTAAAATGCGTTATTTTATAACCATGAATTCCCTAAAGTGATACAGACATTTTTTATTAAAGCATTATTTTTTGTGCGATTTCGACAGAAAATGTAAAGCTCCTCACAGAGACAACGTTCTGTCAGAGCCGCAAACACTTCAGCAGAAGAGGAGGCTGCGTGTTGTTTGTTAAAGTCCCAATAGGCGGCGCTGCAGACTTGCAGTCTGTACACTAACCTTCTCAAGCAAAGACAAGAACAGCAGCAACTCCTGTCAGTCCTGCTGCACTGAACTGTTGCATATTCATGTTAAAAACTACAGTTTTCCTCTTGTCCTCTTGTCATGCAAAGGAACATTTGAAGATAATCAGAAAGAGAAACAAAAAAGATAAAATAACTCAATCTAAGATCATGATCCCACTCGTGTTTTTTGACATTTCACTTAAAGAAACGTCGGCAGATTTTTTTTCCATCTTTGATTTAAACACCCATATATTTATATAAATTACAAATCAATACATTTTTCAGTGATTTGCGGTTTGGTAGAAATTTAAACAAATGAAACATCTTGCTTTAACCTACTGATGTGCGTAAAGTCACTCTTTCTCTTTCTCTGCGTGTGTATGAAGCGAAGAAAAGAGGCGCACTTAAACTTTTGTTTCGGGCTGTCAAAACTCTTAATTACTCTGCATCTAAATCTGTGGCCAGAAACAAACCGCAGTCTAATTTAAAGAGCAGTCTAATTCATCTCACATGCTCTGTCACTTCTCATAAACTCATTAAAAATGATTGGAAAATGTGAAGTATGTAAAAAAAGAGACCTCAGCTTTTGAAATCAAGTTTTCCTGACTCATCTCAGCACACACATATAGTATCAACATCCTACAGGGTATATGACTGCACACAATCTATCAAATATAATAAAATGTTACCTCATTTTTTGGATATATGAGATGCCTTATGTGGTAATAATCCTGTTTGGTTGTTAATAACTGTCCAGGCAACCTGTGTGACGTGTTCATGACGATGTAATTAGGCAATTTACTTTAAGTGATTTCATACAGTTTGATGAGCAATATCAACGTGTGCAGAGGGACAGGAGTATCTCATTGTCTGAAGAATACAAGTGGCGTTAACTGTTTACTTTGCATTTGTTCACCATGCTGCTGATCTCAGGATGTTGTTGTTGTTTTTTTCAGTCACAAACCTCATCATCTTTTTTTTTTTACTCTTACCACAAGGAAATAAAACCATTTAATGTGGTGGCTCTTGCATGTGCCCTCCATTTTCGCAAATGGGGTCTAAGGTTTCAAAAAAAGAAAGAAAAAAAAAATCTTGTAAGCTGCTCAAGTATCCAAAAGCACGTTTTCAAAAGCGTGGAGCTGGAGGAAAAAACGAGCAGGGTTTCCTCCTGCGCTTCCAATCACGTCTCCAAAAGAAGGTATCAGCGTTGGCTATATGGTGTATGAGAGGTGTCAGAAAAGGCAGATTAAACTGAACACGCTTCTCTATGGTCTGGAGCCCTAGTTGCTATCCAAACACAAATAAACAGAGGAGGAACATTTGAGTTAATGATAGAGGAGGTGGGTGGAGGCGTGTCGGAGGGCGGAGAGCCCCGAACACTGAAAAGTGCGGACCGGTGCGCTTATGCACACTTCCAGCCCCAGCTCCGGACGGGACTCCCACGCTGCTGCTGTCTCTCCTCCAAACGTCTTCGCCTCTTTCCACAACTTTTCACAACTTGTCACATCTCTGCAAAGGTCCGAGACTTCAGAGTTGAATGCATGGCTACATGAAAGTTTCATGGACTTGGAACTTGGAAAACTTTTAGCGGCGCTTTATTGGAGCTCGTCGCCTCTATAGTAACTGTGGATTACTGATATACCGCAGGACGTTTGGCAGCTATTTATTGGGGTAAGATTCTGTTTGACAGGCTGTATGTGAGTCTTCTGCAGGAGGGGAACGATCCTCACTCAACTCACTTTTGATCTAAAGCAAAGATTGAACTTTTTTTAGGCTGTAACCCAAATAGACTGCCCTGTTAGTTGAAGGGTGAAGCTTTCATGAAGAAAAGCTAAATTAAATGTTGTTTCTAGAGGTGATTGCTGGTGATCACCAGCCTGAGGTCATAGTTCGCCCACGTTTTGACATCACTGGTCTGTGTTCACAGCGCGCAACATAGCTGAGACACGCAGTGGCCTTTACTTCTGTAAAGACTTGTCACGACTTTACGCATTTAAAACCTGCCAGAAGAAAAAAGAAAAAACAGTTCCGACAGGGATTTAAAGCACACGGCAAGGCTCTTAGGTTGCTGTCAAAGTGCAAATGAAGTCCAAAGGTTATTAAGAGAAGAACAGGTTGAACAAAGTCGGACATATGGGCAAAGAACAACAAGTGCCTGCATGGTGACTTATGATGCACCTGTGCAAAATTACATTTAACCCTCTCCTGTCTGTGAGGGGGAAGTAGACAGAACTTAAAGTGGAACAAATGTAACGACCTGACCGAAACAAGCGACCAACCCTCCGGCTACCATGTACGCAGGACTTTCACTCTCCAAGTGTGAATAATGCCTTAATCTCCAGAAAGTTTCAGGCTCGGCATGTTTGTGACATTATGTTACAATGTGATTTGTTCTGATCTTTCAAAATAGCCACAAGCATTATATTCTATTATGCAAAAACAAAAGAGAAAACTGAGCTCTTTTTTTCCTCTCTTATTTTCATTCTCGACCAAATCTAAAGGTCAGCTTTCCTTTGCACCGCTGGCCTGCAGCCAGTGCCGCGTTCACCATCCGGAGTCTTGAACTTACGGTGGACTTTTCTGTGTGGGAAAACATAACTTGTCATGCCCACAAACATGGAACCAGACTTCCTAATTTCTCGCACTGTCCTACTCAGCTGCTGTTTTTAATGAACAAACATTGCTCTTAGGGAAAGTAGGTTAAAATGCCCAGAGGTTATTTGCTACCATGTTCTTTTACCTAGGGGAAACCCGCCTTATACAATAAATAGACATAAAAGCCAAATATTAGGCCTATAAAATTAACTGGATTCTATCCGCAGCCATAAAAATAAAAAAGCACAGGCATTTCCAGCAAAGATGAAAGTAACTTTCTTGTGGATAACAGCCAGCATTTGTGTGTTTTGCTCTGACTCATGCTCGTGCTCTCAACATATTTGATCCCTGCTTACAAAATTTCATACTCCTAAATCGACACACTGAGCACTTGTTTTTGCATTGTGAAACACCAACTACAACCGTCAAAAACAACAGCGTGTCTTCTCTAATTACCTCGTGTGAGATTTAGTGCTCCATTCAGAGTGATCTGGATATGTAATTTACAGTGTTAATCGATGCCACATGAGTCGTTTTACACCCACTTTAATTTAATTACACTTTCGATGACTGATTTGTTTTATAAAATCGCTTTGAAGCATCTCCGTTTTTTCAGGGACAAACTTTGTTTTTTTTGCTCATGCGTAAAATATGTGTTTTTATATTTTCACTGTGGCCATGCTTATGCCAAACAGGGATTTACTCGCCATTATTAATGCAGGACAACACAGCTGTATCTCAACAAAATTTGAATTCATTTATTAACCTATCAGCTCTATCGATTGGGCAAGTTGTTAAAATTAAAATAATTAATTTGCTCTAATGTGACCATAAAGGAATGTAATCCCTTCTGTGGGCGGACATTTTTTTTAAAGATAAATACCATCATGTTAGATTAGAATTAAAGAGGTGTATGTAAATCTCTCATCGTAAAACAGTAGTGTACAGTTAAACAGGTGCTTTTACTGTGCAACAAGTTTGCCTTGTTACCACATAATTACTGGCTCTAATGTTGTATTTAAACACAACCCTCATCGCTTTGTATTTTATTTTATTCCCCTCAGGGTTATCACCGTGTCTTCTGCAGAGGTCTGAGCCGAGATGGGGAGCAAAGCCCTGCACGCTCCGATCCCCCTGCACCCAGCCCTCCAGCTCACCAACTACTCCTTCCTGCAGGCCGTCAACACTTTCCCCGCTGACCAGCTGCAGGGGCTGTACGGCCTCAGCGCGGTGCAAACCATGCATATGAACCACTGGACTCTTGGTTACCCGCACATCCAAGGACTGAGGTCAACGATCACAGAGATGGCAGCCGCCCAGGGTCTGGTGGACCCCAGGATTCCCTTCCCAGCGTTACCCTTCACAGCCGCAGCCCAACTCTTCCATCCAAAACAAACAGGCGTTGCGCACGGCGTCCCCTCGCTGCATAAGGACAGGCCGAGGTTTGATTTCGCCAACTTGGCCCTCGCTGCCACTCAGGAGGACCCGCCGAAAGCTGCGGATCTGGTGAAGTTGACAACGGGACTAGGGGGAACCATCTCCGAGCTGAGCAAGCTGTCCCCGGACAGAAAACCCACTCGGGGCAGGCTCCCATCCAAGACTAAAAAGGAATTTATTTGCAAGTTCTGCGGCAGGCATTTCACCAAGTCCTACAACCTCCTCATCCACGAGAGGACCCACACAGACGAGCGGCCCTATACCTGTGATATTTGCCACAAGGCCTTCAGAAGACAAGACCATCTCAGAGACCACAGGTAAGACAGATTTTTAATACATACTGTGTTAATTACTCACTGTGTAGCAGGAGGGGGTCTGGCATTCCCAGCAGTATTCCTGAGTGTGAACATGATTTAAATCACAAATGTATTTATTTCTCTAAATTATCAATCCAGGACATGCAGTTTAAAATATATATTCCTAATTTTACTGTAACTACAGACAGGCCTGTTCCCAGAGTTTTCTCCATGAGGGCGCTAAAGTACTTAGGCATAAAGTTAGACACTCATAACTTGCACAGTAGAGCTTTTTTTTTTCGCCCTGTGACTCTGGGGTTTGTTACAGCTACAAGCAAATCCATGCATGAGCAGACATTTGATTAAGTGCTATTTCTGTTTTACAGATACATCCACTCCAAGGAAAAACCATTCAAATGTCAAGAATGTGGGAAGGGATTCTGTCAGTCTCGAACTCTAGCCGTCCATAAAACCTTACATATGCAGGTAAGCTGAACATATTAACAGTCTCCATGATTTTATCCTCACTAAACTATGTGACACGTTATGATCATAATTCGCCTATTATGCACGGTCTACTGCATGCGTGGGGATATCAGTAAGTCTAACAGAACGATTGGCCAATTACCAAATTAAAACACAAATGTTGAGTAAGAGATACAAATAAAAGTTATATTAAAATATTGTACCTGACACATTAGTGGAGTTATTTAGATAATTGAAAGATACACTTGATAGACGTTCTATACAATTAAAGGGAATAATCCTTTGCTTGCTTTAAATCTAAACAGGAGTCTCCCCACAAATGCCCCACATGCGGAAGAACCTTTAATCAAAGAAGTAACCTGAAAACTCACCTTCTCACCCATACAGACATCAAGCCCTACAGCTGTGGCCGCTGCGGAAAGGTGTTTCGGCGCAACTGTGACTTGCGACGGCACAGTTTGACGCACAGCCCACATCAGGACTACTAGCCTGGACAGAATAACAAAATAACAATGGACAAAAAGCAGGAAGACAAGTCAACGACTTCTTCATTTTTTTGTTGCTCAAAGACAATCTCCAAATCAGGACACGTTTACTGCAGCACACATTAGAGTGGGATTTGGTTGCACCTCAAGTGGGACACCAGCGGAGCCATGGCCACGTCCGGCTTTCACACCACCTGTAAATATCAAGACCATGTACATAATGTTGTTTTTTTATTTTCTTTTCTGACCTTGAAATGATAAAGTTGTCAAAAAACAGTCATAAGTTTAAAGTATGTTAAATTGTATTTTAGAAATAAATATTTCCATTATACGTTTTGCATTTTGCTCTGTCTTTATTTCATGATTGCCATGTCCTGAAACACGAGACACACTGTCAAAGCCCAAAAGCAACATTTACATGAAATCATTTACCATGGCCGTCAAATTAATAGTCTATATGTTTACAGCCAGCAGCCAGTGAGAGCTTAGTGCGGCTGACTTCTTGGGCTTTTTATAGTAGACCAGCAGATATCAGTTAGCAGCCAGGGAGCATGTCTTTGAGGACAAGTCTTGTAGACAGAGGAGTCATTAATATAGAAAATCATCAGTGTCATTTTGAGTAATAATTAATTATGTATATAATAAATAATCAGATTTTTTTAAATACATTAAAATGATAATCACACAATGATTATTTATCCACAATTGCCATCCACCTGTTAGAGTCTTTGTAAATGTCAGATTATTATCTTCAGTATCTAGATCTAATAGAGGCTGATTAGTATTATTAGAAGCATAAGCCGTCATATCACGTCTTTATCTGCAACTCTTCAGATATCATAGCTGACCTGCAAAGCGGCAGAAGGAGTCACCAGCGCATAGAAAGCAATTTTAACCCAAATAGATGAACCATGGCCGAGAGTGTGCATGGATTTTATTTTATTTTTTCTAAATTATCAAAGTTTAATAATTCATCATTTACACAATATACAACAAATAACATTTAAAATAAAGCTTTAAAAAAATACACTATTTTGTTTTATTTTAGAGTTACATACTAAACATTCATAATTTATAACATCAATGACACTTACCTGAGGAGACGCAGTACAACTCTAGTTTGCATTTTATAAATGTGGGCCTATTTGAGTTCTAGTTTGAAATGATTCATTTACAAAGTATGAATTATTATAAGAAGCAGGTTCGCGTGGAAAAGCTGAGCGCTTTGCACGCCGTGCTTAAACACCCAGGCTCAGATAGATCTATAAATACATAAATAAGTTCCAAAATTTGGATTTCATCCAACTAACCTTTGCTCGTCTGAATAGATCAAATAGCGCTTGAATATTAACCATCAGACCTGAGCTCTGTGACAGAAGGAGTTGATCTATAATCATTTTAAAAAATATATTTTTCGGTGGAAACAAAGTAAAACTCTCTTCCTCTGACTTCTTCCTCATCTCTTTGTCTCTGTGTGACTTGGCCTTCAGGCCTGTTGTTTTCGTGATTTCACCAGTCATTACTGGCTGCAGAGGGCTCGTTTCAAAACCTGATTTTCACCTGACAGTGCAATTAATTGCTTGAGAAAATAGCATTTATATTTAATGGGCTCGAAAATAAGGTCTGGAACAAGTGGCTGCAATAACAAGGGGAGATTTAAAACGGCGCTCATTGCTGCTGAAAGGCCATTACCTAAGGCCCAGTTTATTACACACTGCAGGCTTCTCCTAATTATTTTCTAAATGAAAAAGCAACGACGTCCAACGTCTCCAGCGAGCTCATATTTACACAAAACACTTCAGCTTCTTATTAATCATACAAGAAATGCTTAATCACCAAAAATGAAAACCTGCAAACGATGCAGGTATAAAAAGATGAATGTTATATACGCAATAATAATATTATACAAATACTTCAGCTACGAATAATAATAACGACAAAAAGCTGTTTATTTTATTTCTGTTAACTGTTTGAGACAATTTCTCCTAAAAAATGTCTTTAAATCTGTAATCTATATGATTACGTGATGAACTTATTCGATTAAAGTTAAATCATTTCTGATCAGTTAAAATAAACGAATCATTTATGAAGCGTGGACATGACCTCGGAGTGTAATACTGAAGGCATCAAAGTGTGCAACTCTAACTGACAACTGATAGACCTACAGTTGTGTATACAGTAAAACATATAGTGTAATTTAAAAAGTAAATACAACATTTAACATTTAAATACATTTTCATAAATATTGGTGTGCTGTCACATTAAAACAAAACCTTGGTGCATTTTTAAACACGTATTTTATTTTTTCTGAGTTAGTTTCAATTTTTATTTGTTGAGAGTTTGGCGTGGTTTATGATGAGACACCGGTAATGGATCAGCAAGATTTTTCAATTCAAATGTATTAGTTCGTATATCTTTAATGTGAATATTAGAAACACACACACACATCTGTTCAGGCGGGATCACATTATTTAAATAGAATAAACCTTTTTTTATTTATTTATGTTATCACTGACTTTCAGGAAGTAAAATCCATTTTACCACCATAATGCCAGATTGAACCCAATGACCTATAGGCAGAATCCAATAAATGAAACTATGTCTGTTAGCGGGCGCTAATAGGCCTACTTTCTTCGTTACTTTAGAGAGCACATCCCTCGGCCTTAGCTGACCTCACAATAATGACAGTTGGCACAGAGTGGACAGTCTGTCACATGGTGAACTTCATCAGTGACCGGCCCATGTGGACTGTGCACTCAGGAAGCTGTGTCTAGCTGACAGGGGAGAGGCGGCACTGACTGCAGGCCACTGAGCTCCACCGCTCTGATCTGATCTCCATATGACCCTCAACGGTCTGTGACAGATATGCACTTCTTTTTATTCCAGCCACACTGCCTCTAATGCCATTATCTGAAAGATCCCTAAAAATCCCAAATATTTTTTTTGAATAAAAACTGACTGATGAAATACGCTCACAATAACACACAGGACCTTTATATTTTTTCTTCCTGAAGTGTAGATTCATTTCTTGTTTTTGCAGGTTATGACCTATTTGTGTGCTCGAATCAGGTCAGGTCAAAACCGACTCAGAGGCAACAGCTGACAAGTGCACAAGTGTCAAGAAAGACAAATTCAGTATAGCCAAAGAAACCATTTGCCCCATATATTAATGATGTGACCAAGTTTGTTTTTCACCAACACAGTATATGTGTTTTTGTGATTCCAAAGTCCTGAAAACATAAACATAAATCCAAAAAAAGGACAAAAAGAATTTCGTGTTTATGTTTCTTTAAACAAAACATGCTATTTGCCACCGTATTTCAATTTACCGTATAGGCTATATTCACTTATTAACTGTATATCTGTACATTACAGCGAGCCTCCAGTTGCATGTATGAATATTATAATGGTACTCCACCTCATATTAATCTTTGTATCGGCCCCAATGAGATCTTTAGAAACCGGACAAGTCGTCCATGTGAACGAAATGCAAAAGTCCCGCTATTATATCCTTCATTATTCACTTTCATTGACTTTTCCACCCTTCTCCGCCTCAGTATCTGAAGAGAATCTGAGACAAAATCTGATTTGCGATGGGAATGTAGGGCATAACCTATTGTTTTAAAACATGTCAATCATTTCAAGACAAAGCCGCCTGAGCAGTGACACCATTCAGGAGGAGC
Source organism: Larimichthys crocea (assembly GCF_000972845.2). NCBI lineage: Eukaryota > Metazoa > Chordata > Actinopteri > Sciaenidae > Larimichthys > Larimichthys crocea. The sequence continues at coordinate 27,257,099 of NC_040023.1, forward strand.
TTCCCATTGTGGAGTTTATTCCCTGCTCTCTCCGTAAAGGTGATCATGCACAGCCATATAAGGGTGGAGGGCGTGAGAGGGAAAGTACGATGATTACGTGCGATGGTGCTTTGACGTGCTCCCCCGTCAGTCCACACTTATTAGACGGATCGGTGCTATGACTACAAGCACCTTATGATAAGACATATTAGTGAAAGTAACTTAGAAACAGCACTTATCTGCTGCTATTACATTTGTTTTGTGGCATCTAGTGTTATAGTAACAAAATTGGGAAGAAAAATGCGCACCACACAGTTGCTTGATGTTCTCGTGGATTTCTTTTTACAGTAATTCCAGTAACAGGTCTTCTGAATAGTCATAATTCACCCAGTTAGGGGTATGACACGACATGCTGTGTGGCTCGCTTGCCTCTCTTTTGGGTTGTATTCATGCGCCGAATACTGAAAGGCACATTTCCTACAGGACCCAAAGGCATCACCAGGCATACGGAAGCCGCGTTGGTGTTTACTGATGACGTTTGGGCTGGAGCCGTAGAGCGATGTGGCTAACGCTAGTTAACGGGATGAACATGTTCAATTAAGCGTCCAATACAAGAAATAGCTACAGGATATAAGCGGGAAACAAGTAAGGAGAGGGTTTTCTATTTCTCCCTGTGAGCAAACATTTTAGCCAGCCGAGACGAAGTTAGGGCGACTTCTTCTCAGCGGTTAGCTTAGCTTGTTTGCTCTGCTGTGGAGCTGGAATGACAGGAGAGCAGAGCTAGCCTCTCCGGCTAACTCCTCCGCAGTAACGTTAAGTTAATTTTCTTACTACGTAGGACGACACTGCTGCATGTAAAGTTACATCTACGCACAGTGCTCTGCATTTGGAAATGGACTCGCAAACACCGCTGCCGTTTCTGCTTTAGTCGCATGCAGAAAAAGTGAAGCAGCAGCTACCAGCAGGCTAATTTAGGTACTTATTTGACCTAAAATTAAAGCAGAACCAGTGGAATTTCATTGAAAGTGAGTTTGCTAGACCTTAACCTGCAACACACGCGAACATAACTATCGTTGTGTCTCCGTTAAGTTGAAACATCCTCTCAACAACATGACCAACTGTAGTTACACCTTCAGTCAATAAAGTCGAAACAAGTGGTTGAGCTGCTTTTAAAGGTGTTCACATATCAGCAGGTCACAAGAATAGGACATTTTCCAACAGGTGCGTTGATTTGGTTGAGCGGGAAAAGCACAGCTGTGTGTAATATCGGCTCTATAGCAGCGTGGCTATAAGCCATACATGTTAGCCACGCTTAAACGGAATAATCCTAATTAAACTAATTAATTGCACCTGCGCTCCTGTGCTATAATATATTGAAAAATGTATATGTTTTTTTTTTTTTTTTTTGGTCTAAGCTTCAGAAGCAGTAAGGTTAAGTGTGTAAAATTCCAAATTGCTGAAATGAGTCTTTATGTTTTTGTTACCTCAGAATGAGCCTTACATATCTGCAGATGCTGCAGGTCCACTTCCACAGAGTCAACATTGGTTCTAAATAGGGCCATTCACTTTTCTTGCCTTTGTCATGGCTACCATAGTTTCCTCTTCACGCTAGGTGAAAGAGGTAGAGGTGGCAGGGTTGCAATCAACAGCTATACTGTGAGGTGCCACTAATTCCTACACACTGGTCCTTTAGATAATATTGGGATATAACAGATTGAATTCATAACGTATGAATAAACACGTGCTGAATAACAACACAATGTTTTGTTTAATTTTTGATTGTGTCTTCAGGGCAGGGACAAGATGTTGGAGTCCTATGTCACACCGCTCCTGATGAGCTATGTAAACAAATATATTAAGAATCTGAAGCCGTCTGACCTGCAGCTGTCTCTCTGGGGAGGAGATGTGGTGCTCAGCAAGTTGGACCTGAAGCTAGATGTGCTGGAACAGGTACTGTATGCTGAATGTGTCCTTTCGTTCACTTTTTTTAAACAAGAGCAAAGACTTAGCAAGACAGACATTATATTTTCACATGTAATGATACATAATAGACAGCGTGGTTATTTTATTTGCAGAACTGTCAAACAGTTTCCATGGATGATACTTATGAGCAGGTGCTCAGTAGGAGAATTATTAACTTGTGTCTTTTCATATCCATACACACCTAATGGTCCATATCTTTTAAGCCACTCAAGTTCATAGATAACCATCAGTGTCTCCATGTTAATGTTCACTGAAGCTGTATAGCTATCTCTTCCCTGCATATATTGATTCAAATCACATTTTTGCATTTTACTGACTAACTTACTTTACATTTCTATTGCGGAGAATTAAAGTTGTTTGCTGAGACCTGTTTTTGTAATGTAATTTTGTAGTTTACTGCACTTTTGTTAATCGACATTGGTCACCCATGCACATGCAAGATACAGTTAAGCTATTAATGGCTAACATCTAAAATCAGCAAATGAGTAATTTTGGTTTCTCAACAGAAGAAGCAGCTAAGCATGTAAACATGGCAGTGCAAACACTGCAGAATGTCTTTATAATAATCAGAATTTTATTTTCCATTAGAATATAAAATCGAGTTAAAGGTTTTGAAAGTAAGCATATT
>NC_040023.1:27259736-27263246 GCF_000972845.2 Larimichthys crocea
ATATATATTTTTTATTTTTTTATTTTTTATTTTATTTTTTTCCCATTCAGTCGCATGTACATCTTAGCTACAGTTTATATAGTCATTGTTTATTGCCTTGACTGGAATGAGAAAGAACAACAGTGCTGTGCAGCCACGCTCAAACACAGTATCTTTACATTTTGGAGGAGTTTGTTAGATTTGCTCAGATATTTTGCTCTACAGTGTTATTTTGACACAGTGTTCTTTTTTACACTTGTAATGTCTGGATTAGATTAGTCTGCCATGAGTTAAAAGAATTTTCTTTTCTCTTGAGTGGGTTCTGACTGCTTCTGAAGAGCAAACCAAAACACTACCTAACCCAGCAGAGATTGTGATGAAAGTTCTTATTGGAAGCAGCTACAAGCCAACCGACAGTGGGAATTGTGTTAGGATTTTGATGTGTAACACTGTCATGTCAAAACATTGGCAATTATCCTCGATTTGCCTTTGTTTTATTGCATTTCACTTAGACGAAACCTCTTTTAAAATGTGCAATAAGAGATCATCTTGTTAATATGAAGAGTAATTTTTAGTGAAACATTGTGGGGCTTATCGAGCAGACATACTGTAGATCCATGACAGCTTTTCCTCTGAAATATTTTGAGTTATTAGTCTTTTGGCTAAGACTTATGAAGGAGCCATGTGAAGCCTCTGTGTAGGCAGTCTGGTTTCATGGGACTCGTCCTCACACAGAGTAGTTCAAGATGTAGAACAGTGATTTGTCTGCCTCTGAGAAAATCTGACTGATTTTGTTAAAAGCGTGACCAGTATGTAATCTGTATCCGTTGTTTTTACTATCCTCTCAACTTCAAATATTTGTTTCAAATAGCGGTTTAGAAAATGGATGGATGAAGGTTCTAAATGTTCTTGAAGTCTCCACAGTCATATCATCACATGCCCTTACAAGGTTGTCTGCAACACAGATGTAATACCATAGTATGTATTATTATAACTGTAGTTTTGTATCTTTATATGTCTTTGCTTATTTATAGGAGCTGAAGCTGCCTTTTACATTCATGAGTGGTCATATCCATGAGCTGCGTATCCACGTACCCTGGACCAAGCTGGGCTCGGAGCCTGTAGTCATCACCATCAACACCATGGAGTGCATCCTAAAGCTGAAGGATGGAGCTCAGGTTAGTTATTTACTGGTTTGAGAAACATGCTATTCCTGATTCCACTACAGGACTAAAACAGGGTTGGCCAGATATTCTTGTTATTTATGTGAAAATTCCTCCTCATGCCAAAGTTAAACTTCTTCCTTTTTCTCTCTGTGTTTCCATGAAGTTTCATAATGGCTTCAGTTTTACATAAACAAATAAACATGATGAGATGGCCCTGGCAAGAAGTGATGTGCAGGTCAGGTTTTTAATAGCTACAACCTCTTATGATATCCAATCCAATCGCCGAACCCATAAAAATATGTGTTAATCAATCACACGAACCCAATCCAACCTGCAGGACAGGACAGGAAGGTAAAAGGTGGACTATCGCATGCAATGTTTCTTTACTTACTCAAAATGCTGCTTTTGATCTGCATACCCAAACCAGCTGGTTGTAGATGTGTGTGTGCACACACATTAGTAGCACACTTCACCCTATGGTTGAGTTTGCCATGACAAAGACACACTATAATCCAGAAGCTACAACGTATCATTTAATTTTCATCTTATGCTGATCCAGTGCTAAATGTTTTCATTGTAGTTACAGTGTAGTTACCTGCAAATAATCTTTCTCTATATTTTTCCGATTGAAATACTATACATTGTTTATTTTAAAATTAAAATATGTAACATTTTTGCATTAGTATGTCTAAAAATGACTAGACCTGTGTTAAATATTTTGTTAAGTTGTGTATACAATTTAATTTATGGTAATGATGCATTTTATTTGGTTGCCTATCAATGGCGTCATATCCCCTTTGCCCCCATTGGTTGCTATAATTTCCAGGGTAAAACGAGTGAGGAAGGAAGTTGGCAAACATGACTAACAGCGTAACATGAACAAAACTTTAATACATTACCTCATCTATGAACATGATTTCTGCCTAAGTTATGTCAAATAGATTTTTCATGTGCAATAGTGGTTGACTAACAAAGAAGTCAATAACTCACATGATCCCACGCTATACCTGACATCATCAAATTATGTCTTTTGTAATTATTTTGATGTGAGACTGTTAAGTAGCAGAAATTCCATACTGTGCATTTAGAAAACAAAGTCAAATTTTTTCACTGTTTCTCAAATTAAACCATATAAATGATTCTGTCTTTAACAGTTTTATGCCCCTCTGCCTATGTAACCCTTAACCTCTAGCAGGTTGGGTGCTTGGTTAATATTGTACTCATATGGTCTAGTATGGCATGTTGTTTCTGGCCGGGCAATTCTGATTCAAAAAGGTTTCCATCTGTATTGAGCTGGCATGATGACAGCCAACTACCCCGACAGAAGCATCAAAGTGAAAATATGAGTCTTGGTTTAATAAGTTGGGAGAGTTTGTTATGGACTATTTTACTACAGCCACACTTTCTAGCAACAGTGCTATGCCATCTCATTGTGTGATAAGGTACTTCATAGTCAGGTCTTACAGCTGAATAGCTGAATTACTCTGGGAAATGCATTGAAAAAAACATGAAACCAGAAGCCAATAAATCACTGCCTCATTGAAGGAAACATATGAATTTGTGCCTTTTAAAACAGATTTGGATTGAAATCTACATTTTCAAAAGCTTCTGGGGAAAAAAGCAGATTGGCAAATGCTTTAATGGCAATCTGCAATGAGGAGCACATTTGGGGATGAAAGGGTGTTGTCATCCATACTCCCAGAATTAACTATTTGCAAATGCTCTTTCAATTTATCAAGAGATGCATCTAACTTCATTTTTTTAAACAGATGGACTCCGGCATAAAACATATATTAGCTATTGTTTTCCACATCTTTTAGTCATTTAAAAATGCTTGGTTCTACTTTGCCCATGTGATTTCCCTTTAAGGAAAACACAGTACTCTCACTCAGCACATTTATTTGTTAAAAAAGGGGGACAGCTTCATTGACCACTGACCAGAAATATTCACGGAACTCAAAACTGTGAGGTGATTTTGACTAGTGCTATTTACTCCTAGGCAATCTCTGTCTTTAGCATGTCATTGGTCTCTGTTTTATTCAGTCCCCAAGCATTGAACCGTGCTTCTCATTAACAAGATTTGAAATTCCAGACAAGGTAGTAAAATCTGGATGATACCGAAGCAGAGCAATGCAGTTTTCTAACATTTAATAGGAACGCGGAATATATTCAGCACCTTTAGAATCCCTCAAGGATAAACAGAAATGATTTGTCTACAAGAGAGCTCCACAGGGCACCTTTAAGCAACACAAATTATTTTTTGTCCAGTAAGAACTAAGACTTAAAGCCCTGTCATGTATCATAATTGACATAAATCTGAAAACAGAAATATTTATATTATTTTATTTAGTTTAGTTATATTTTT
>NC_040023.1:27263298-27292759 GCF_000972845.2 Larimichthys crocea
ATTAAATTAAAGGCATTTTTCTTAGATTTGTTTATGCAGAAGAGCCTGGTTCTACCTTGCCACCCATGCAGTTTGCAAAATTGAAAGTGTAGCTCGGTGCTGGCCCTTTTATGGGAAGGTTGAAGTTTCAAGGCCAGATGTCCCAGAAGAAACACATTTCAAGGGAAGTCAATTACAGCTAATTATATAGACTGCGGCAAAAAGATTTGTAACACATGAGCTTGAGCTGCCCAGAACTAATGGTAAATATCATACTATGCAGGTGGCTACTGCTTATGCGATCAGGTTTCTAGTTTCGCTGGAACCTTAAACTTGTTTTTATGCTTAATACACAGCTTAAGGTCATGTACCAGTACCTGTAACGGGTGTAATGCATGTAGTCTCAAAACAACTATTTGTTACAGATGTTTTCTAAAAGGCTTCTAGTCAAGAAAGGATTTTTGGGGAATTGCAAATGACGTTTGGACAAATTATTCAGTGGTATGTACACCCATGAGACATAATTTGGAGCAAAGCCAGAGCAAAGACCTTCTAGCATGTGGAATTTAAATGAGCTGCTGCACTTCTCTTGTATGTGAGTGGGAGGCAGGAGGCTGACTACTGTGTTCTTAGCCAAGAAAATTCAGCCAGTTTACTTGCATATTGTAGATGTTCTTGTAACTTATAAAACCTTTATTTCATCTTTATTAGTCTTTCAGCATTGTCCGAACATTAGAAAACAGCAGTATTTGCCATGTCATCTCTGTGGTGGCAGTTGCCCACTTTGGTCAGCCCACAGAAACAAGATTATGTTTCTCTGGAGATTAGATATCCTGTTCATATACATCTAAGGCCCTGGTCCAGTTTTAATCAGATTCTAGCAGGGATGCAGGGAGTTTGGCATAGGTGCATGCAAAATGTGGGCCATGACAGTTCTCCCTGAAGCCCTCAAGTAATTTGGGTGATGGCCCACAGGATTTTAGAAAGAGCTGAAAAAATTTATCTATGTATGGAAAATCTTACATCTTAAGTTTAGAAGATTACTAGTGTTTCTTTTGTCCAATAGAGACAGGAACTTTGTGGTGGGCCTCATGCGGCCAAAGTGTGGAAATGATAAATGATATCATTAATATGGTTTGTTTTCATAATTACTGTTAAAGCCTGAGCGCTGGCCTGTAAAAACATCCGTACGTCTTTTGAAGTTCATTAAGGGTTGTGTAATTTGACCGGAATTATTTGGACCTTTTTAATGTTCGTGTTTCCCCTCTAGAGGAACTGGGTAATATTAGGGATATTCAGATTGCTCAATAGGGCCCATCTGCAAAGCACCAAGAGCAGCTCACAATTATAGTTTCCAGCAAATGTGGAAATTTGGGCGTTTAGCAGCAGTTGGAGATTAGAGCTCCTGCTGACAGTGTAATTGCTTAAAATAAGCTGTAATGAGAACTTGAAGTGCAGAAAGTATGGTAATAGAAAAAATGTTGTCAACTTGTTTTTTACATTAATTTTACAAACTGGAGTGCATTTACAAACAAAATACATTAGGTTTTTTTATGTGTCTCGTTGTGTCCCGGAAGTCATACGATGCTCTGAAGCAAGCTTAATAATTTTCCATTGTGTTAATTCTACTTGTGTTATTTGAAGATTAGACATTGTTCATGCATTAGTTTTAGATTTGTTGTACGTGTAGATCAATTGAAATTTCAAATGAGTTGAATTATGAGCATGGACATCTCCATGTGAAATTACACCAATCCCTGATCTATGCCTAAGAGCTCAATGTATGTAACAGGAGATTGGTCATGGGGATTAAAGGGTTTTGTAGTAGTCAACTTTAACTTCTTTCTTCTTGTGCAAAGACACACTCAGTTTGGCTCCTCTTGAGTTACTTGATATGAATGCACTCTTTGATCTGAGCCCGTTCTAAATTAAAAAGCAATCTGAAAATGTCAAGAGCTGCATGGATAAAACAATGGTTATAAAATCTGTCATTCTATATACGGAGCCCCTGTGGAAACTGGAGTTATTAATAAAACTCATAAGGTCTCCATCTAGTATCTTATTTGCCCCATGGAAATCTCATAGAAGAAGTTAGCAGCAATCTTCAGTTTTTCCATTTTCACACCAAACTACTCACATCCAGTTTTTCTATATTTGGTATATTTAATGTTTTTTCATTAGGCTGATGTTTTCATTTTAAGGTTTTCAGCTCAGATGTGGTGGATTTGAGCCGGTCTCTGATGTGATGCTGAGCATTTGGTTTAAGGCATTACTGCCTCCAAGCTTATATAATGAAGAGATGGATAAAATCTTTGGTAGGAGATAGAATTTATTATGTGGCTGTTTTTAGGAGTTTTGTTCTTGTATTTGTAGCTGGTTGTAGCAGTAACAGAAATTGGCAAGACTGAAATCAGGCCTTAATGAAAGATCTAACAGCTAACACTGATGTAATGTTGCAAAATTATGGGCACTTTTTTCTTCTTCTTGACAACTTGGTAAACTGCTCCAGATGTTGAAGATGAGGTGTGATCAGCAAAGACTGAGAGGAACTGGCTGGACAGCAGTTACAGTGGATCATAACACTCTCAGGCACTCTTTATTTTTTATGAGACAAAGATAAGGGCTTGGGTTTACCAAGGAGAGCCTTTCTGGTTTTGGCTCAGCTCACTGCTTGATCTGGGAGTTTTATGGCCGCTGAGTGCATTTGCCACTGATGTGGAGGTTCTGATTGATGCATTGCCTCAAGATGATTTGGGGAGGTGCCTCTGAGACTTGTTGGTTTGGCATATGGTCCAAGTAGGCTCTTTCTTCTGTTAGATTCCTTCCAAACTATTTTTAGGGCTTTACACCACCAAACCTCATTGCTCCTAAATAATGGGTAATACATGTGAATTAGGGAACCCCTTTTTGAAGACTTCTTGAAAACCCCAAGTTGTTATTCCATTGCTAAATCTACCACCTACTTAACAAAGAATTGCTACTTTGACTCAGAAGTTAAACAGAAATCTATAGATGTGATACATGACTTTGTGATACAGGTTTCAGGACATTGTGACCACAGATGCACAGTTGATTTCTTGTCGCAGAAGTTATACTTTGGATGTTACTGCTTTAACATGTGGTTGTGCCACCCAGGGGTTGAATCCACAACCCACTAAATAGGAAACGTGGGATGTATGGACTGTTAGCTTCTGTGTGTAGCCTGTTGTAGTGGTCTATTGTAGTTATGCTTTACTCTCCGGTTTGAATTGAGATATGTAATTCTCCTTGACAGAGTGTGAACATGTTCTGAAGTGACAATGAGAATCAAAATTCAAAAGTGTCATTGTGTCATTTTATGAAATATTAAACGTGCATTCAAAATGGGCTTTTGTTGTCTTCCTCTGTAGTCTCCTCTGTCACAATGAGACCCAGTCTGTTTGTGCCCATGCAACTCATCTTTCACAAGTCAGAAAACACAAAGGAAAAAGTTAAACAAGTAAAAGAAAACAGCCTGTGGAAGTTTGCAATCAGATAGCACAAACTGGATAATCTCTGTCCCAATGCCATCCGGAAATCTTGCCTTTGATTCTCCGGCTCGCAGGGAGCAAATGGCTTACAGAGATTGCAGCATAAATCCATCTGATCATCAGCTCAGCGGGGCCTTGTCTTCAGGACTGAGAAGACAGAGGGCGAAGACATGGAGCTTTGGAGAATCTATTTTCCTTGAATCCAACCCCCTGTAGCAGTAACAAAACCCATCTCTGACTGTAAATAATAAAAAGATGGAGTAATGTTGGCACGCTGTGGATTCCTCAGGCAGGTTGGAAGCCACAGCAAGCATTTTAATGAGAGACAAAGAGAACTATAGAGAGACATAAGTAGATTGAACATCAGAGCATATGTGCTTGGGAGTAGTTATGAGAGGATCTTTGTGTGGCGGTCCCTGTATATGTGTTCATATTTTGGCCATTTAGTCAAAACAAATTGCAGCATTTCCATAGCTATGGAGATGAAACCTCCAGACTGTTTATAGTTTGTCAGGCCTTTATGTAAACTTATCCTAAAAGCCCACATCCATTGTTGGTTTTATGACCCATGTACAAATGTGCCCTCTAAAAATTGTCTCCTGCATTGATATAAAGGCTGGGGTGTACGTAAATCTAATAAACTATCAACATTTTGTCTTAAAGTGGAAAGATTGGAAGATATTTCAGGTAAGATTGGATCACTTGTCAAATGTAGTGTACATTGGTAGCCTCAGGCCTGCCTACTTGTTGACAGGATTTTTCAGTTTGAGGAAGGCTTTAACGTTGTAATGATGCTGAAACTTCCTGGTTAGTAAGCCTGTTTCACGCTGAACAAAAACGTTAAGTTGGTAATCATGCGCTGTGTCTACAAGCCAAATAAATGTTTTCCAACAATACATAATTGTAGGACTTAAATCAGTCATGTAATTCACCATGCTGTATCTGTCTGTCCTCTCATTCAAGTTCTCTGTTTGGCATTCCAAACTGATTTAAAGCATCTGCAGAAGGCAATGCACAAGTGTGTCATTCCAGCAGAAGGTCTTGCACCCAGTCACCAATGCCTGTGAGTCAGCCAATGCTACACAACCCACAGTGTTACACTGCTTTGTCTTTGAGGTTTGATGGAGCTTTGGGTTCCTGGTGGGATGAGGTTACTTCAGCTCCTCAGACGGTCTTCAGACACAGGAAAGCAGTCAGGGGAAAAATTAAACCCAGCGGCTTCCTGCATCCAGTGAGTCAAGTGGTGATCAATACACTCTGGGCAGGATGCTGGCGCTCCACAGTTTAATCCCTGCTCTCGGGCCATCCGGACTACAGCAATCCCTCAATGGAGCTTATTACTTGCTGGGTGCTCCTGGTGATGTTGCAGTCTGGGAAACGATTACCTTGCAATTAAGGCTAATGTTTGCTTTATTAGTGCTTTTTTCAAACAGAAATTCTGGGAAGATATTATGTTGCAATTAGGAACACCATTTGCTTTATGAGTCTTAAATTTAAACAGACACCAGTGAATTAAAGTAGATGTTTACCACTTTATATTGCTTTTAAGATCATTGTGTTTACGTGACACAACAGGCTTTTATTTCATTTTGTTTTTGTGTGGCAACCAGATTTGGGCATTTTTTTTACTCTATTCCTCTTCATTTAATTAATCTTACTACGTTTATGGAGATGGACTTTTGTCTTTTAGCTTTGGATGAGAGAAAGTGACAAAAAGGAGTAACACGGTAACTGAGTGCCTCTGTGTGTAATTTCTCCATGGAGAAAGGTAGGCTTGTACGACTCCATGTTACACAAACTGTGGGTGGTCCGTGTTTTATGTCTCAGGGTGAGTATGTGCTCCATTTAGCAGACCCTCACCCTGTTGACCTATGAATAATTCCACTCTTATTATAGAAATGATGACGCCATATAAGGCAGGACATTTTAACCAGTAAAGTCTCCTATGCAGACCAGTCAGTAGCAAACTATTTGTCAGAGTGTAAATCTTTGATATTTTCTCCCCAATGCTGAATTCAGTTCTAACTGTAGATTTAGATTCTATCTATAACACCTTTGATATCTAACACTTAATGATTCTTAAGGAAAGAGGAATACTGATTGTAGTGTGTTTCAGAAGGAGCTCCTCCACTCTAGATGTCTGTGTTGGTATATGAGTTAGATTCCACTTCCCTCATGAGTTGGTCGGAATTGGTAGCTTTCTTTTATCTTGGCTGACTAGGCCGCCTATAATGTGTGTGTAAGAGAAGAAGAATGTAATATGAATAATTGCACAGCATGTCACTCTCCATGGTGTGGGAGAGAAAAAAAGGAGATTGTGTGGAGAAGGCATATGGTTAGCTGAAATGATAATAAACATGCAGATCTTGAAGCAGTGTATCGTTCTGGCTTGACATTGACCATATTGCTTGTTTAAAATGACACACATGATAAGAGTTCACATGCTATAATTAAGTTGTATTTACTCCTAATCTTTCATAGAAACTTTTTGACAGTTATAATTGATGTATAGATTTCTAGTTGACAGTACAGAGAGTAGAGATGTTGGGATGCTGTTTGGTTGAGATACGGCATTACAGAGATTTCAAAGTGTGTGAGGTAAAGTCACTCGCGTTTCTAAAACGGAAATGAATATTTGCAAAGTTGATGCTTAATAGTGAAAAATCAGATGTGAAAATTTCAATGTTTGAATGTGTTTGGCAGCCGCTTTCTTCTCTTGCCACTAAATTTTGGCTTCAGAGTTTTTGAGCATGGCTTGCAGTGATTTAACACATCCCAATTAAAGATTGCTGGGATTTCCAACGTCCTTTTAGTTGGGGAAAGATCTACAATTCAAAGAGCAGTGCCAAACAACCCAAATCAGCCTGGGCAGTAGCCGAGGGTTAATCCTCTGCTATGTATTCCAGCCAAATACAACTTTGAAAGCTCTGTTCACAAACTTGTGCCAACATTGTCTTTAATATTACTGACATTATATTGCAAACATGAGTATAAAGCAGGTATTAGAGACATTCAAATTTTAAATGCTCAAATTCCATGTTACATTTTCAAACCATAATGTAACTTTTTATAATGTAATGTAAGTTTTTGTAAATGTGATTATAACTCATAAAACAGAAGACTGCACTCTGGCTATTGGCCAGGGGTAGGCCACATGTTTCGTTGGTTTGTTATGCAAATTTAGGTTAAGAAATGAAACATGTCTCCTTTCATTACACTGATAAAGACAAGAAGAGACCTGGGATCCTTGCACAAAAACTGGTTGACGGAGCCAAGATGTTATGGGGATGAAATTGTGACTTTTATGACTTTTTTTTTTCCAAAGTTAGGTTGACAGTTTTCCATCTCTCAAGTAAGCTGATGAATGTTGACAGTACCTCAGCTGCTTTGGAACCTTGTGTATAAAAGCTATGCAAACATAAGGCCTGCTGCATTCCGCTTGCGTGCTCGAAACTCCTGCAATATGGCTTCGGTATTTCTCAACACTGATGGAAAGTCCTCTCCCATTTCTCTCTGTATGATTTATTCTATCTTGCTGGTTTCAGAACATTGACACACTCCAAGAACACTTAGGCCTCTACATTTCGTGCCTTCCAGTTGCACCTCACATGTGTAATTAAGTTGTCAAAATAGCCTCAGCCACTGCATGCGCTGTTCCTGGAGGCTGGTGCTTACATTGTTATAGGGGTGCTTTTGTCTCGTATAGTGTACTTAATATTGTCTATGAAATGATAGACAAAGCTGAGAGAAAAAGCTCAAAGTAAGGGATAGTTAAGTTCAGTTTACAGCCAGTCACTAAAATGACAACATTGTGTAACTTCTCTGTCATGAAATAACAGATTTTAAATCATTTTGATGCTACACTGACTTGTAATCAGATGAATGGTGTCTCTGTCATTCACACGCCACATCCCATGCACCTGTGTCTGCCTTATGTAACATAAAAGTACGTATGTTTTACAGCACACGTTAACTATTTGCATGAATTTGTTGAAACTGGATCATGTTTTATTTTTTAGAGAAACTGATGTGCACTGTAGCTGTTGTTAGCTAATATTAACTCAGTTTGTTAGCAGGGTTGCCCAGATTGTGAGTTCAGCTCACCTGGGAGGTTTTGGTGTTTGTACCAAGGGCGTTTTGCACCATGGTTTAGGCCCGGGGCATGGGGGAATGCAGATGGGGAGTGAAGCCATAACTGGATCTGGGAAAGCATGCAGTGTAACAGGGCTGAGCAGCCTCTATGAACGTAATGACATAGGCAAAAATTGAAGAGGACGAAGGAGGAAGCTAGGAAGATGAAAGGAGAGAGTGACCGAGTGAGAGGCCGCTACGGTAAATCTGGGGCTAACTTTCAAGCATTAGCGAGAGCTTGGTGAAATAAAAGGCAGAAGGCTGGCACTAAGCTGGGCTTCTTGCTGCTATGTCTTGTGTTGTTGCACTTGCTTGATGTTTAGCGATGTCATCAAAGTTGTCATAGTTTTTTATCATAAGTAATGTAACGATAACAGACACAGAACTGGCCATTTTTACAACAGTGGTATTGCACCCTAGAACTGGGGACACTAAATTGCAAAAATATCAATTAATACAAAATTATACTTTAAAAGAAATATTTTTATAGGATGCTGTTTTTTACCAAAAAAAAAGGATTATTAATTATTTTCATATGATGAAGTAAAGTAACAATGGCGTGCTCAAGCAGATTAACAGCATGATAAATTATTGGTGATGACTGGTTATCATTATTTGGATTAAAAGCTTGTGTTTGGGAATTCCCCCATGTGTGTTGTAGTTGCACAGGCCGGTGTGTTAGTGTGTGTGTGTATGTGCGTGTGTGTCTGTGAGGGGTCTGTGTGGAGTGTTTTATTGTAGCTAACACATTGCAGTTATTAGCATTAGGGGGTAGCTGTGCCAGCGTAAGCAGCATGCCTCACATGCTCAGCCTGGGCTTGTGGTTAGCTGATGGAGACATCTGAAGGACCAGAGCCTCTCAGATCTAAATCAGGAACAATTTCTCCCTCTTTCCCATTCTCTCTCTGTGTCTCCTTCTCTTTTGATTTTTTTGTACCCCCACTTTCCTGTTGTATCACTCCTATTTTTCTCCTCCTCTAGCGTTTTACCCTCCTCACTGTTGTCTCTCTCACTTTTTTTCACACTCTTTGCTCTCTTTCATTCTCTTTCTCTGTCTCTTTCCCTTATGTTTTCTCATTTTCACCCGTGAGACAACAGTTGGGTGCGTCAGGTGCAATTATACTTAAAGTACACATCACCCGCAGGAATGTATGTTAACATCAAGAGGTCACTGGGCAGAATTTGAATGGGCTCGTTTGAAAAGAAAATGGAGACGGCAGCGATCTAGACACTCCAGCCTGGTTCCACATTCCATCACAGCACCTACATCACGACTAATTACTGGCCTGTCTGAATTCCTGTTCTTGGCTTTTAATCAAGACTTTAGATTGGAGTTACTATAACTTAACAGTTGTGGAAAACAAACATTGTTAGCAAGGATGAAAGACCACTGACCTCAGCTCTGCCTCTGCTTTGTAATGTCTTCCTGCTGACCTGCTTACTATTGTGGGGCAATAACCAGCAAAAAAGCAATTTCATAACAAAGAAATCGATTTCATGCATGAATACACTGGCTTTGAGATTTACTAGATTAATGGAGAATTATGCACACTTTAACTGGAGCAGCAACAGCTACTGTACCGTAAACACAAGATTGCTTTCTGCTGGTACAGTATTACTTGAGGTTTTCGTATAAGACTAAAGAAAAGGCCCTTGGGATTTAAGCCAATATTGCAGCATGTAATAAGTCCAGAGTAGAGGTAAAATATACTTAAATGTGTCACATTTAGTAATGGATAATGATGGCACTGATTGGTCCATGTTACAGAGATGCAGTAGGACCGGATTTTGTCAAAATGTCTGCATAGTGTTGAAAAGATTTGAGGAGTGTTAAATCAAGTTTAGCACTTTGTCTAGTAAAAGAGCTAAACTACAACCTCAGGCAACTGTATCCTCTCAGGTGAAAATTATAATAATGCAAGGACAACGGCTGAAGAAGGCCAAATTAAATACTGAAAAGTTTCAGAAGCCCTCCCGCTGCTCCCTGTTAGTCTGGTCCGTTACTGGGATCCCTGTTTGTCTTTGTTATTATTCTGGGCATGTTGGAGTCAGATATTAAACATAGCCAGTTTGACTTGGGTACAGTGGAGGCACTCTTGGCAGAGACCTCCAGGATGACATCACCAGTGCTGTCGTTGTGATTCCTGCTTTAGAGTGAAATAGTTTTGTAATTGTGCATTCTCTGTTTGGCAGATGCATTGGAATCTTTTTCTCCCCTTTAATGAACATGTTATATTTTTGGGCTTCTGAAAGAAAGAAGGCATATGCTTGGAAAATTAACCCAGTGCTTTCATTGTAACAGTTTACAGGGATGAAATGTGCTTAGTAACACTTCTGGTATTGCAGACCTTGTAAACATCCCCCCCTTTTTTGAAAAGATTCCAAAGAAATCCCACATGTCTGTCTATTCTCTTTTGTGGTTTCTTTAATTATATAGGTATGAAGGTTTTGAAAACACAAATTACAGATAATTTATTTGACTATAAAGAAAATAACGAGAGTTTCAAGTAAACCGGGATTGGATGCATATTTTTATGGACCATCTCTCCTTCATATGACATCAGGGATATTTTGTTTATCTGACGTTAATATACAGTTTGTGCTGAGTAGCTGTGGTCTGTGGTTTCACAAAAGAAAATTGACTTTTATATGAGAATCATGATAGCTTTACTTTTGACACTAGGAAGCAGCACATTAATTCTCTATTTCATAACTGTGCTTAAAATCATGTAGAGTGTATTTGTGATATGCTATTTTAGTTGAATTCTTACCAGGTACTGTGATATTTCATAGAGACATTTCATTCCATAGAGCTTTTTCAGAAACTGCTCACACAAATCTGGAATACCCTAGTTCAACTGAATTACTGCAGCACACTGTGTACATTTCAGGACTATAATATTTCATTAATGCAGTACATGCACTGTAAATGGGGATATTCTTTCCAAGTCGTGGGTTTAATTACTTGGATTGAGGGAATGAGGGATAGAGTGATGGAGGGAGGGAGAGGGGGAGAGGGGGGTAGTGGGAGAGGGAGGGAGGGAGGTAGTAGGAGAGAAGGGGAGAGAGGGAGGAGGAGAGAGAAAGAGAGAGAAAGACCACATTTTTGTAATGAGCTGTTTTCATTGAGATAATTATTCAGAATGTCACACGATGTGATATTCATCTGGGTTCATTTCGGGCTCTAATCCCTCCAATCTGCCATGGATTCCAGCTGCACAGCTCTGCTGCTGTGTTTTGAGGGTCTTTATATTTATGCTGTGTGTGAGACTATACAAGCATTCATGTTTGGCATTTTACACAAGTATTTGTTGTTACTGTATGTTTGTGTTTTAGTGTGTTAGTATCTATAAACACACTGCAGATTGTAATAGTCATTATTTTGAGCTTTTGCTCATTTTGAAGTGTTTTGAATGTATGGGAGAGTGTGTGAAATTCTGTCCTTACAGCTCTAGCAGCCTTCTCTAATCTACCTCCGTTTGAGCAGAAAATGAAACCCCTGTCTTTAATCATGGTATAATGGCTTTCTGCATTTGTTACAGTTTCATTAAAAACCCATTAGCAGCTAATTTTTAGTTGAGCTGATGGATGTATTCGAAGCCAAGAGACGTTAAAGAAAAGGTAATTTGAGTCAACTGCGATGAGCTCTGTTCTCTTCGGTTTACATTCCAGTGGGGTCGTCATCAATAGGTCGTACAGCTTAAGTGTAAAAGAAGTGGCTGCATACCATTTAACATTACTGGAACCATCCCAAACTGTGACTGTATGTTTGAAACAGTGAGCCGCTTTTCAAGTCTCATTCCTCTTGTTGCCAGCTGGAAACCATTCTTATGAGAAAGAGGGTCATCGCCGTTAAAACAAGCTTTAGACTAACAGCTTGGATGGGATGGATGGGATGAGAAGTTCTTGTAAGCAGAGGGATGAAGAAGATGACAGTGTCAAACTAGAAACAACTGTTGTAACTAAAAAAGACATAGATTGTGACTGAAGATGGAAAGAAGTGAAAATTAATAGGATGATAAGGTGGAAGGAATTAAGGCATGTGAAGGAAGGTGCAAGCATGATTACATGTGGAGGAAACTGGACAAGTAGAACTGAGGATGGAGGCACTGCTTCAAGAACAAGGCAGTATGCTGTCTACTGAATTAGGGGTGTGTGTATCAGTTAGCATTGAGTGTTTACAGTATTGTTCTAGAAAGGCAATGTGAAACCCATCACATTACACTGTCTTCTTGGTAGTCAGTATTATAGTTTTACTATGAGGTTTGAAGAAAATTATATGACAAAATGTGTGAGTGTTTTTAAAGCAGGCGGTAGGAGGTCTGATTGCTGGATATTCCCCAGGGATGGTGCTCTGTAGGCCCTGACATGGGGGACAGGGCCTCTACTTGTCAGACCCTGTGTGGGTGTGTGTGTCTGTGTTTGTATGTGTGTATGAGTGATTTGGAGAAGGGGAGGGGGGGGGTCTGTCTGAGATAAGGAGCTATTGAGTTTCCTTCATTTATTTTCTCACTCCATAGGCGTTCGCCCTCCACTGCCTGGCCTCCAATCTCCAGGCCTGCTGCTTTGATGTCAGCATGAGTTCGCCAGCAACCTGCAGAGGAAAAACAACAATAACAAAGATTGTGTTTATCCAGCAATGGTCCTCTGCATGCTGTCATTAATCCACTGAAACTGTGTGAAATTGACCAGTTTTAAAAATGTTTAGCTTTCAAAGATCAGGCATCTGCAGGCAGGCAGGGTAGTCGACTGCTAATCGCTGCCCAGAATTCTTTTCCCTGTGTGTTTAACTGAAATTGAAAAATTGCTCCATAATTTGTGGAGGAAAAGAAAATGTCCTTTTGTTTTTCAGAAATGTGTATTGGGCAATAAAAACAAACTGGCAATTTTATTTTGTTTTAGGCCAACAGATGTCAAAATGAAAGCCTCATATGACAAGAAATGACAAACAATAAGACCATTATTCTGTTCTCCACACACTTTGCACTGTGCCTGTATATTTTATTTCCAATAGTATGTCACACACACACACACACACACACACACACATATATATATATGTTTATACACTAATTCAAATTGAATTGGGCAACTTCAGTGTCATCACATCACACTGTTTAGATTCCTGCTTGCTGTGACCTGAAATGGTCCTCTTACCAAAAGATATTTGTATTTTGTTTTCACAAGTTTTACTTATTCACATCACAGTTTACATATAAATTACACTGCCAATGGCAGTGAAGAGTTTACTGGTTTCTGGTATCTGTGAGTTATAGCTCGTTTGTTTGTACTAGAGGAACTGTGACAGTATCTGCAGAGGTGCTGTTTCTAATAGCTGGAGGTGGTGGCGGGGTTCAGCTAATGTGTTGAGCAGCTCAGATGTGGGTTGACCCTCCAGACAGGCTCAACACAGTGCCTCCTGGTCCCTGACTGAGCCAGACGTCTGCAGAGGGACAGAGGTCAGGCCTGGCCTTCCTGTGCCCTAACCCTCCATGGGTGCCCACTTACCCTCTGAGTAGGGGGTCCCCCCCGCCTGTCAGTCACACTGCCAGGACCTGCTTCATTTTTCTGTCTTGCTGTTCTGGTCTCATAATCTTCAAGTCTCTTGCTGTCTCTCTGCTACTCTTGGTCTCAATGTCTGACTTTATGTCATTCTGTTATTTTTTCCACTTATCTCTTTGTCTCTCTTTTCCCTTTTTGCTACCGTCATCTTTGGTCAACAGCTGAGTTGACGTGCCTGCAGGGGAAGCAACCCCCCTTTTCCTGATCCTTCTATCTTTTCCTCCTTCTCTATCACTCCATCCCTCCCTCCCTGTCCTGTGCCCTGCCGTGGCATTGGGGGGGATCAGTTTACCCGGCAGCAGCTGAGGCAGGCTTCATTTGTCCCAGGGCTTCCCTCTGAAAAGGCATTTTTTGCCTCTGGAGAATTGCTCACTGCCCACGGTGACATTGAGCGCTTAATTGCACTGCTTCCAAATTTGGCGGTCTTGTACTTTAGTGGCAGTTTGAGTTGTTGAACTCAATGTACTCTTGGCCTGCAGGGCTAGGCATTCCTTTAGGTATAGATATGAGAGTCTACATGGGTGGGAGGCTGTTTCTAATTCTAATGTGCTTAAGTAGCATATAGTGATGTAAACTAAACGCCTCAGCATGTGAACATGTATCACAAACTTACCTCATCTCAAAAACAGCCTTTTTTTCTTTTTTTATTGTATTATCTTTGTATGTTGCAGATGCAACTTTTGAAGTGATGACAAGTTACCAAATGAAGTGTGAATAATGAGGAACAAATTTACATCTTATTATTTGCCAATCTCTATTATTTGGAACCTTGATGAAGTATTTATTATTCCTTCTCTTCTGTTTACCAATTCCCACCACTCACTGATGGGGAAAAAACTGCTTGCATAGTGCAGCTCTACCGCAAAGGCCTTTACTGAAGTAGAGTGTAAATATTTCTACCAGAGCCTCTCTGGTCTCTTTTGGCAATTGCATGTTTACTTTACCGCACTTGGGGGATACTTGCTTCTCTGTCAGTGTGTCCACAACTCAAATTATGTAAAGTATGTTTAAGACCTAATCTTCATTACTCAACCACACAGAGCGAAAGGGTTTCATTGTCATTAAACAGTGTCAGAACCAGGAAATGTGTGTAATTTTGTGGGGTACATGTATGCACAGTATTCACGGCATGTGACTTGCCTGAAAGGTGTAGTTGTGTGTTTTAATTTGTTCATTTGAGTAAGTATGAACAAAGTGTGCATAGGGTAGCCAAATATATTTGGTTTTGACACCTTCGGTGTTTTCTATAAGTCAGGATAAGGGGTGACTCCTGAGACACTCTGCCTCACTGATCTCTGTTCAAATGCTAAACACATGTGATCGCGATTTATCATGATTGTCAGACTAACTTACCAGCCTGGCTGACTGTGAAGGTTACAGTGCTGCAGTAACCCTAATCGATGTCATACTGGGGGTTAACTCACTCAACTCTCCACCTTTTCCTGACTTCTTTATTTTTAGAATAGTTCTAATATGTTTGGTTTTTTTCCTTTCTGTTCTTTGTTTTCTACCATCCACTGCTGCAGGCTTATGTCTATTGTGAATATGAATATAAGGTATTTGTTCAATTATTATACATAGTCATTGTAGAGGAGTAGAACTTTAGCGATAGTAGTCATAGTATGTCTTATGTGCTTTGACCGTGATGCAATAGGCTGTTCTCCAAATTGATCATTTATGGTTAATGAGGTTTTTACACTAATACTGGCTACATTCCAAATTTCATTAGTATTTGTCCTTCACATGCAAAAATAGATTTGACATTTTAGTCTGATAACCTCTGATAATGAACTGTTAAATCGAAAGCTGTGAACATACAAGTCCCTCCTAAAACTTGGAAACAAGACAACAAGCCTCCACTAAAACTTGGAAACACGATCACCAAGACCCTCTGGAGAAGGTGACAATCTGCTAGTAGAAATTTTACAAGTCCACAAAGTCAGTCTCTTTATTGTTAATGGAGCTTCTCCAAGGTTTGTCACTTTATGACATCAGATATGAGAGCAGTGGTTTTCTGCTTTAAGTTTCAGGAAAGTGTTTAAACATTATAAATAAAGCATAAACACTAAACACGTGTTTGTGAATTTGCTACACTGACTTAAAATTAGATTTACACTAGCTCTACTAAAAGTCGTGGTTAAAGGAATGATGTTTTAACCACAATCTCATGACCCCTCCACTGCTTGTCCTCATGTCCCTATTGTTTTAATTACACCTCATGTCTTAGTCACAGAGCACCCACTAGGCTGAGGCACTTTTCAAGCTGAACCAATAAATAACCCCTTCATCGTGAAATCTTTGCTCATTTTGTTTATCTTCAGGCGCATCTCTGAAGGGGATGTCCATTTCATCGTCATTCCTACACACACATAAACACACACACAGATCTTGTACTTGCATTCCTGGGCTTAACAGGCTGCTGGTCTTAGTGCAGATGACATGTGCTGTTGTGGAGGAAAGACCTTTACCCCTCTCAACCAAGGACCAAAGTTTATTTGTAGAGCCCATGGAGATGGCTGTGAAATGGGGATGGGAGGAAGGTTAGTGGGAAGGTTTGGTGTGAAGGGGGCGCTTAAAAACAGTGGTGTATGGTAGATGCTCCCCTGATTACTCATCTGTTCAGTGTGCACATAGCCACGCAGGAGAACAGAAACTCTACTTACATACACACCAATAATTTGATTACCCTTAGTAGCCAGATAAGGTAGCAGTTAAATTAGACTGGTTACATTGTTCCCCACAATTAGAGTTCCTGTGATTTGTTTGGTAATAGATCTTGCTCATGTGTGGGGAGATGTGTGCTAGTTAATATCTTCCACATAGTAATAGAAGGAAAATTGACTTTTGTTTTGTCAAGCATAATTGGACTGATAGTGGAATAACTCTGGTTGGTCACTCTAACTGTAACCTAAATTATCACAAGCAAGATAACCTAAATGGATGCATGACAATAACAATAATCAAAGCATTATATAATACAAAGATTATCTTGCAGACATTAGGACCACTATACTACTGTACAGTATAGTAAAATGAAATTAATCTGGTTTATAATTGAATGTCAGAATGCCAGCCCTGTAGAGCTTTGTGTAGAACGCTATGTTTACTCCAACAACCTATCCTCACTAACATCCATGTTTGTTTTTTCATCAGGATGACCACGAGAGCGGCTCTAGTTCCACCAGTCGCACTGTCTCAGACAGCTCCAAGGCTGTGGCCAAGCCCCGCCGGCTTCAGCAGGCTGCCCCCAGTGACCCGGATCTGCCCCCAGGTGAGTGATGGCCCTGGGGCCAGTGAGGCTAATTCACCTCCCTGCTCAGAGAATGACCACCAGGGCAGGCACAGCTTCAGTGGGGGAGGACGGGGCCACAGCGAAATCCAGCGAAATCTTGTTTTTTCTTCATAACCTCTAAATATGCTATAGAAACAAAATAATTGTACACTGGCTTGTTAGTAGCCAAGTGCTTGTAGTGGTAAGTGTCAGATTCAAATGTAGGTAATACTGATTTAAACTGTCAGAAATATTCTTTTTGGGATGAGCTGTGAAGCACTGCATTTTTAACCAGTGTAAATCACCCAGAGAGAGTGTGGGGGATGTGGCTCTGATAAATCACATAGTGATGGCTCTTATCAACGAGGCCACTTGACCACATGCCTCCTACAGGACCAGGGATTCCATGCCTGCCTATTTTCCAGCACTTTACTGCACCTCACAAAGAATGGCCTTGTTTGATTGGGGCTGGATAATGGTCTTTTAAAAACATATCTAACATTTGTCCTATCAATGTAGAGCTATCTTTTGGAAAGAAAGACATCTGCAGACATCATATAAGCTGGTCAACTTCTTTATTTATGTTTATGCTAGCCAAACAATCTACATCTCATTTAAATATATGTACAGGGTGTACAGCCTTTGTAACCTAATAGATGTAATAAATGTCAAAGACCCTCTAAGGGCAAAAAGTGCGTACAGAATTAATAGAACCAATGAAAGCTTCCATGGGCAAATGTTTCCAGAGAATCAGCAAAGATAACTAAAGAATACAATTGAAAGAAAAGATGATATTTAGAAGAAAAAAATGAAGAAAAGAAAAGGAGAGGAGTGGGGGTTTGAGCTTTAAGAGCTAGGTCACGGTCTAACACCCGACCACAAGGCTCACTCCCAGAGTCCTATGCTTGGATGTATGAACCTACACTCCTGGCTGGTTGTATCTAGGGAGGATTCATTTCCAGGCCTGACGTTATAAGATAATATCTCTCCCCAGCTGTTAAAGCAGGGTGCCTCACACCCCAGCATTTCCCTTTGGGCCTACCTCCAATAGATCTCCCAGGTGTGTGTGTGTGTGTGTGTGTGTGTGTGTGTGTGTGTGTGACAGAGAGAGACAGAGAGAGAGAGTATGCCCCTGTGTGTTTTTTAGTGTATTTGTGTTAATTTGTGTGCATACCCCACACTGCAGTGGACCTAGTTTCAACCCATTACAGGCTGTTGACGACTCTGGGGTCAAAGGTTGCAGCACCCCAATAACACTGAGGAAACACATGAATGCTGTAATCCCAGCCTTCCTAATTAAAAGGTAAAGGTTAAAAGGTAGATGAGGTAAAACTAAGCTGCTATGACTCAGACAGAGGATGTTTTCGTAAGAATAAGATACAAAACAAACCTGTCAGAAGTCGTTTAATGTAGATCTTTAAAAACACAGTAGAGCATTTAACGGCAGTGCACACAGGGAGTTTTGTAGACTTTCATTCATTAGGTCGGAATGTACCTCATCTTACCTTTAGGCTTGTTAGATCCACTGATGTGGATACAGATGTTGCCAGGAGTATCTGTTGAATATCTAATACTGTCTAAAAAAGTGTCTATTGTCTGAATAACCCGATTACATTACACATTACTATGTACACTGAAATGTATGCTGCTACCCCCACTGTCTGCCACAGTTTCTGTTTTGATTTTACCACTAACGGGGTCTGAAGATTCACCAAAGGCAGATATTTTCAAGTCCTACGCATGAATGAATCAGCCAGCAGCTGTATAAAGTTCAATCCGTTTCTGATCCTTTGTTTGTTTGCTCAGAATATGCCAGCTGTCAAAAATGCCTTATTGTGCATTCTTAATACTATCTGAACGGTTGTGAGTGAGGGAACAGTGAGAAAACCATGGAGCACATACAATAAACAAATAACCATCACACTAGCAATTTCAGTAAACAAAACAGTTTTTTGAGTCCATTATATTTGCAGAGAGGGTCAAAAGCTTGTTCAAAGCACTCTCACTCATTATGTAGATATTAGTATTATTATATACAGTACATTGTATAATACTTACAAAAGAATATATCATTTTATAAGAATATAAATACATGTTATAGGAAACCATTAAAGGGAAGCCATATGTTCATATACTTCTATACACTTTTTAAAGTAGAGCTATTCAGCTATCTGAGCTATAAATTATTTTAGGCCCACTATAGGCTAATTGTGTGCAGGGCATCTGTATTATGTAAAGAATAAAAAGATTGGGTTGGACTTGCTATCGGTAAAAATCCAGTGACTGGAATGTTCCTTTTTCTGGTCTCCATCCTTCTTTTTAGAGCCATGTGCAGGTTTTCCCAAATTTTAAGTTAGTAGTTAATTAGTTAATTGCTCTTAAATCCTTCTGTCTGTGATAGCAGTGATGGACACAGGCAGATGTGTGTGGATGTGTTTTAGGCAGTGTGGCATTGTTCGAAGATGTGCAAGCATTGAGGAAGACCTTTTAGCAGAGAGACCACCTCAGGGCAAAGGCCAGTTTTACCTCTTCGTCAGCATCTACGTCGACAAACCTCTGTGTTGCGTCTGCTCCCCTCCCCTTCAAAACAACCAAAACAAAACACGGGCCGACACTAAAAAGCAGCCACCAGCAATTATCCAGTCATTTGGCCCTAAGCTCTCACATGCTGAATGAATTTATCCTCCCTGTTCTCCCTGTGGTGGAAAATAGTGATGTTAATTCATATGCCATGGGATTGGTAGCCACACAAAGACCAAAGACCAAGTGCTTCTACCTTGGGCGATTCTGTGAGTGATTATGTTTACTGCTGCTTGTGGGGGACCAGCGGCCACCGTTTGTGAGAACCGCATTTCTCTGTTCGAAGGGATTCCTACTTTGGCCCTATTCACACTGTTGAAAATGTGTTTTGTTTTATATGAGTTCAAAGAGATTTAATAATGCTAAGTCTTGCTTTGAGTCTTGTGCTACCTGTGAGTTGGGTGGATCAAAGTTATACTCAAGATTTACAGTTTCAAAGTCAAACTTAAGGGCCACAAAGATGTTTTATATTTTTCAGTGCATTCAAGCATTTGGTATGAAGTGTTTTTGGACAGTGACAGTGATAGTGTCTCTTGTACACAGCTGTGATGAGAGACACATAACATCTGTTAGAGGCAAATTCTTTCTTGTCATGTCATGTGACATGTTATCTGCAGGCATCATATTAATTTGCCTAGGTTAGCCCAGACCTACATAGTTGACTTGTGTACAGTTATCTACCAATGTTTTACTGTATATCAACCTTTTTGAACTGATCTACTGAACTGGATTACAAAAATATGGGAATCAAATTCCAGTCCTAACCCTTCCTTTTTTGTTGATTATTATTCTGATTCTTCTTTTGGGAAGAGATTGTTTCCTACCAGAATGTGCATTATGCTATAAGTTCAGTGTGCATGTGGGTGGGTTAATTCCTACTGGGTTTATATGTATGTTTATGAACTATTATGTGAGTGCATACACTTTATTATTTAATTAATTTAAGTGTCAGATAAGTGTGCCTGTGTTACTTTAACTGTGTCTAATAATTGTGCATTCATGTATGGTTCAGTAATCATGCGTGTGATTGGAGGAGATTTGATTGGACTGAAATGCAAACACGCTCCTGAGATAAATCTCTGGTCCAGTGCTACTGCTTTCCTGGTACTGGGCCTGGCCTTTGCTCAGAAAATAAATACAGCAGCTGTTCTGGTATTACTGGAAAATGCTACTTATGGATAGAGAATATCCCATACTGGTAAAGGCTGGAGCTTTCTCCAGCTGGAGCTTTCTTCTGTTCTGGAGACCTGCTGTACCATGCATGGTTAGATTGTTTGAATCGACAGTTTTACTGTAAGAGGCTCCAGAGCTAGTAGAATGGCTAACATAATTAGGTGGCTTATATTATTGGTGATAGTAACCTTGTAATAATATAAGCTTGTAGCGTTTCCACAGTCCTGAAACGAAACTTGCCATGGTAAAGGTGAGATCATTGTATCACAATGTTTACATTCCGGGTGTTTTATATTTTACAGATAAAGATTGAAGATTAAATGGGGATTTGTAGAATTCTGTAAAATATACTAAACAGGTGCTATGCCCCCACAGTAGCTACTGTGTGTATTCTCTTGGCTACAGTGCTAACTGTACTAATTACATTCTAGAAAAACACAGCAGGACCAACTTACAGTACATATATTGTCTGATGGACTTGTCAATCTTTCTCTCCATGGCTAATAACTGGCAAGACTGATAGCTGCTAATACTTTCCATATACAGGAAAAATGGTGAGCACGGACAGTATAGTGTTTCTTTCCTGTATTGCACAGAAGAGAGTTGGCCTGTTCTGAGATCACATAAAGGAGCTGGTTTTTCCAGTCATTTTATGGTTGAACAGTTTTAAGTGGGCTCCTTCCCTGTGGGCCGCAGCACAGGTGCTGGCTGTGTCAATTGTTTACAGAAGTTCAGAGCAGCGCGATGGCTCGCAGAGAGACGGATTGGGGCCCTGTACTTGGTACGAGGCAAGAAGAGGTATAACAAGTGTAAGGGAGTGCAAGAGAGAAAGAGAGACACTCTGACACGGGTAAATTAGATCCAGAGAGGGAAATAGCAGGGGGTAAAGTGCTGGTTTTACTGCCCAGGCTGCAGGTGCGACAGCAGCTTTCTGACTGACCCCAGAACCACAGGCACGCACACAGCCACATTCATGCATGCAAGAGAGCAGCCAGGCACACACTCAAACTCAGACAAGCACATGCATGCATGCAAGGCCACGCACGAATGTCACGAACACACATTGCGTTTATGAGTTGAGTTTATATTATGTCATCCTCTCTTCCTGCCACTCTGTTTGGTCAGGCAGCAAACTCTTGAGAATTTTGTCAATTGGATTATGCTAATGCGTAGTCAGGCCTGTGTACAAGTGGCAGAACAGTTAACCAATTCATATAAATATTTTCATCAACAGCACCATTTAGTTCTGCCCAATTATCGGTTCTGTTATGCCCTGGGCCAGGCATGTAGATACAGGAAGGCAAACATTTGGTTTGGAAAATAAGGGAAAAGCATTAAAGGTTTATATGTTTTAACTTGTAGTGACTGTGTTTAACAGTACATGGGAGGAATGAATAATGCCATTGGTCCTGTGGTTAGGAGGATTTATTGCTGTATATTTTCATATTTTATGGTTGAAACTCCCCTGTCTGTAATATTTTAAGTTCTTTCTTACTTCGTTGAGTAATGACCTTACCATGTATGTTTTTCCTGCGAAGCTTCTGTTTCTGGGCGTCATTGTGGCCATTAGGAGGTACTGGTAACACTGCAGGATGGCTCCCCCAGCTCTGCTGAAACACAATCTGTTGGACTGCTCTTTCTCTTATGCTTGTTCTTGGTTACTACATCCCTCCACCTCTTCACCACAAAGCCAACGGCCCCCACTTTTGACCCTCACCAAAAAATCTATTTCTGTTTCTCTCCATTAGTACACAGTTGCCTTCTCCTCACTCTTATATTCCATAATACATTCACATTTTTAAATTAAGTGATGACCCAGACTTGTTCAGTCATCAAACTATTAAATTAATGCATATTAAGTGTTTTCATACAGGTTGTGTTTGTTTGTTTTCTCCTCATCATTGGTGTGAATGTGTTATTTATTTATTTAAAATCCTGGCGTGAATGTAGTTTGATTATGCCGTCAATAACTATCTTGTATAAAGTCTTGTATTTTGTATGTGTGAGTATACTGTATGTGTGTGCTAATGCTTGTGTATGTATAAGTGAACATGCAGGCTCTTCAGTGGTGTAATGAAGTTTGGGAGAGAATTGTGTGAGCCGGCATGTCTATAGTTTTGGGTTAAACAAGGCTTTGCATCTGGAAGGAGAGGCAGGCTCTTCAGAGATTCATAAAATTCACCCAGGATTTGTAGCTCTGTTCAGGCAGGGTGAGGAGCAAAAATGTTTTCTTGTGGATATTTAGCTCCTTTCACTGTACATATCCAAGGGATAGACTGTGGCGAAAAATAACACGTCAGGACCTCCTCTTATATATGAGCCCATTAGGAAGGCAGGGGTCATTGGTATTGAGCCTAGACTTTCAGGGAATGCAATATTAAGTTAAGTTTCCTTAATATGCTAGTAGATGCATGTTAATAAAGCTACTATGTGTGCATGTGTGTCTCTTTGTAAAATGATATGCTTTTTGTGTGGACTGTGCACTTGTTTCTCATGTTTTTGTATTTGTTTTTATAGGTTATGTGCAGAGTCTGATCAGGCGTGTGGTGAACAACGTCAACATTGTGGTGAACAACCTGATCCTTAAGTACGTGGAAGATGACATCGTGTTGTCGGTCAACATTACCTCAGCAGAGTGCTACACTGTAGACGATATATGGGAAAGGGCCTTCATGGACATCACTGGTGAGCAATTGCTGCTTACATTCCTTCGTAGTGGGATTAACTAGTAAATCCACTGAGGCAAGAACCTATAAATTACAGTAAGTGTTTAATTCTGTTAGTTCAAACTAAGGTCAAACAGACATATCAGGCAAGTTTAAACATTTGTGTTTGTGTAAATGCCCACTTTCAGCTGCCAGAGTAGTCTCATGTTCAGTATTGATAAACTTCCCTGGTTGGAGCAGGTACAGATCCAATGCAGAGTGGGCTTTGACACAGAAAAGAGCTCACATTTAAAGCCACAAATGATAGGAAATCCTACTTCTAAACAAAACAGGAAGTGCAATATTTGCGGGACCCTGCTTTTGTTTGCTACAAGGTCCATATGTAGTGTTTGTTTTTTTTGTTTTAATTCCTTGAGATAGTAATTACTTACAGGAATGAGTGAGGATGTTAAATCACTCTGCTCATTCATGTTACAACACCTGATGAGATCAAAATAAGAGATAAACTACAATCCTAGTCCGTGGGTATTCATTGCATCAATAAGAGTTTCTTTCCATTGCACTTAAAAGGTCTTACGCAGTACAGACTCCTGGTTTTCTCAGGTTACTGCCAGAGAGTTACAATTATTTTAAACTTGAACTAACATCATGACCTCAAAGAAAGAACTGGTTTCTTTATAGGGAGTCACAAGAGCCTATATCAACAGGGAAATCATGTAGTGGTAATTTTCAGCCATTGTTATCGCTGTGGAATTTCTTATAAAGGGGGCCCAATTTCAACATGTGAAGCAAGCAGTGGTTCCAGTAATTGTTACTGGCACTGTTTGGAGGATGAATGAGGAATGATTCTGGGAATGATGAGTCCTGTTATCAGTTCGTCTGGGCTGAGTGAGTCAGTGACAATTGAAAATTTGATGATGTGTGATGGCCCAACACACGTACATGCCACAGACACACAGACACACACAGACACACACAGACACACACAGACACACACACACACACACACACACACACACACACACACACACACACACACACACANCACACACACACACACACACACACACACACACACACACACACACACACACAAACAGAAACTACTTAGCTGTACCTCTTGTTAATGTCACATTACACAGCAGCTCTGTGATGTCTGCTGAGTGTCATCTCCCTGATTTCCTACATCACAGATAATGAGATTTACTGTCAGGGCCTGCTCTCTGTTAGTGTGGGGATGATTCCATTTGTTTGTGTTTAGTGATACCTCTCTGCGGTCGTACATTTCTCTGTGAGACGCATATAACGCGTGTATGTTGACAGGTTTGATTAGTCGATCTCTTATGTGTTCAATGCAAAATTATCTACGTTAATTTTGTTTTTGTTTTTTCTCCGTATAGCTCCAGAGCTGGTCCTGAGGAAAGTGATCAACTTTGCTGACTGTACTGTGTGCTTGGACAAGCGGAATGCCAGTGGCAAGATCGAGTTTTACCAGGACCCGCTGCTGTACAAATGCTCCTTTAGAACACGCCTCCATTTTACCTACGATAACATCAATTCCAAGATCCCATCTGTCATCAAAGTGAGCAATTTTTTTCCAAATGACCTGATAACCACCATATAGTGTCATTGTCCACATGCTAGTGATGGAAAAGTTTAAATTTGTCACAGCAGCTTACTGTGTCAGAAAAACATGTGACTTACGTTTGTTAGGTTAGTTCTTTTCAAATCAATAGCAGGATGATGAACCATTTCAGTCCATTGTTCTTGAGAATGAAGAATCAGATTAGCCTAATTTTAAAACACTTTATCTCATGAAAGAGGCATCACAGGAAGTCACAGTCATCGGTCTACTCATTGTCAGTGGAATGGTGGAAGATATTTGTTGTCTTGGCTGTCTTGTTTCTTAATGTGGTTTGATATTTGTTTATGTAGTCAGATCCAAACTACTACTACTTTCTAATGGAAAGGATAACATCTTGATTCTTGATAACATCTTGATTCTTGATCTAAAATCCTTGGCTAAAATAAGGAGATTTTATGAACTTGTGTAGATTCTAGCCAGAAAACTGACTTTAGCTGTATGTGGTTTATGTTTGTCTGTATTGGATTTGTCACCTTTCCACTGTAAAGCTGCATCAAGGTCAATTTTGTTGGGTCTCATTTATCTGTTAAACAAATTGTATCAACAGCATGAATTAAAGCAGACCTGACTCATTTTCATGTACAGTCACTAAAAAGCTTTGTGGTTTAGTGACCTTTAGTAAGGTTTTATGGTGTCCCATCAACCGAATCACACATGACAGATTTGTCACAATTAGAGTATTATACATTATACTTATATTATACATTGTATAATACACAATGCAACATACAAACTCTCTGCCGAAGTGAAATGTTTTGTAGCTTCTGGAGATCATTACAGTAAACACATCACTTAACATTGCATGTCATATGGGTACAGTTGTTTCCATTTGGACCTGACTTCTTTTATCCCAACATTGCCTTTATATTCTGATATGTATCAGTTTTTTTCTTGTTACTCTATAATGCACATCTACTTGCATATAGACCATAATTTGTGGTTCGTAGCTGTAGGTCATCATATAACTTTATTCAACAGAAGCAGAACTTGCGTTTTCCACAGGCAACACTCAGCATCCACCAGTTAGCCACAGGGGAATCCATACCCGTTCTTACAGGACCTTGGGCAGCTCTAGCCTATTTTACTAAACATTCTTATTCACATTATGTGGGAGCCCACCAGAAGTGGTTGGGCCTGTAGCCCATTTTACTTCTTAACCTATAATTTAACAAATCAAATTTCAAAATTTAAACCTTTTTTTCTGTGTTTCCTCAGATCCAGACCATGGTGGAGAGCCTGAAGTTGTCCATTACTGATCAGCAGCTACCCATGTTTATCCGCATTTTAGAGCTTATTATTGCCCTCTACTATGGGGAAATTGGAGGACCCAAAGAAGGCGAGGGAGAAGAGGGCAGCAGTCATGTCAGGGAGGCTGGTGCGATTCTACCTGGTAAGTGTATGAGAAAAAAACGTGATAACTAGTAATGTATATTAGGCTGTAACTTTTGTTCTTTCTTTCTTTATTGAATTACAAAATAGTAGAATGAGACTGTCCTCCTGTTTTTGGTTGAGGACCATCCTCTGGCTGAAACTTTTGTTCTGTAGCTGCTCACTTCTGCCCATGTACTAAGAAAGGCGCGTGCACAGCTAAACAAAAGCAAAAAGTAAACATTTTCTACAGCCATTATTTTCTTCTACTGTAATTCATTTGTAAATGATATATTGTGGTTGCACTGGGATGCAGCATTTGTGTGTCAGCATGGTTCCTGTAGAAGTCATATTCCTCAGACAAATGCGGTCTAAAGCTCGGAAGTGGTTAATGAGCCATCAGACCACGCACAAAAGCTTTGACTTTTTCTTTACACAGTGTTTTCATCTCATGATGCTCTGCATGTTGCCTTGTTCTGTACAGGGGTTATGTCTGTCCATATGCTGCTGTTATTCCTAAACGGGACATTTAACATCACTTTGACCATGGTGTGCGCTCCTCCTGCTTTTTCCACAAACAAAAGCCGGAGCGTGTAACTCAACACAGACCGTTGTCATCAGGCCTGATCCCCTCCATGTGGATAGAGGCAGGAGAGAAAAGGATGAAGGGAAGAAACATGGATGGATCAAACACAGGCCTATCTCTGTATTTCTGATTGGAGCACCATAGGAAATCACACTATTCACACGCACACACACAGTCTCACATGCACAATTCCACACATACACAGAGTATATGCTTTGAATAGCTGTAGCCATCCCACCTCCTTCCCTAAACACCCATCTCAGCTCTCCCCAACTGCTCATCTTCATCTCAGCCAAATAGAACAGGATCACATCCCAAGTCCCGCTGGGCTAAATCAGCCTCTCTAGCACTGGGAGCAAATTATGGTGCAGGGGAAGTGGTGGGCAGAGGGGAAAGCAGGCAGCCCAACAGAATACAGCCCATTCGCTCACTCCCTCTAACTTGCTCCCTGCCTCTTGGCCTGTAACTTTTACTGCAAGTTGGCGCAGCTTCCAGTTCGGTGTCCAATGCCAGATGTAAGAGTCGGTGTCATGCTACTGCTATGCAGAGCCTCTGAGAATGAATTAGTATCCCATCTCAAAAATATACAAGAGGGGACCAGCTCTTGGAACCTGAGCGCCCCCAGATCTTGTTATGCTGGAAGTAATCGACAGAGTGAAGAAGCTGAAGGAGGTTTGGGGTGGGGTGGGGGGGCAGTTGTGCGTGTATGTACTGTAGTAGGTGGGTGTGTGTTTGTTGGGAGGGGTTTGGGCTTGTTCACGAACATATGGTTCACAGTGTATTCATTTCAGACTTAAGGAATAAATCTGAATTCTTTTGATACTAGTAGCTGAATTACTGCTCAAATGATTTATTATTTATAATAAGGAAATATAATGTGTTTTTCTTAACCGGTACAGACAGGCTTTACCACTGATATGTTCTGAGAACTATAACATTCATGTATGTTGACGCTTATAGTGACTGACTTGGCTTACATGCTTATTTATTTTTAGTGGGTTGTAGTTTGTAGGAAACAATCTTTGTCGCATGATTGCTGGAACATGATCCCAGCATCGTACTTTATCACAGTCACAGTCAGTCTTCCAATAGGCTGCTTGTGGTGAGTCTCTGCTGCTGTATATTCTGGCTCAAAGGCGCCCTGCGTGTGTGTGTGTGTGTGTGTGCGTGTGCGTGCGTGCGTGCGTGCGTGCGTGTGTGTGCTCTCACTTACTCTTGAATATTAATTTTTCCCCCATGTAAAGGTGTTTTTTTCTTTTTGCCAGTAACGAAGTGGAAAAAGCTTTGTAATGTGTTTACGTGCTTGTGATTCACTGTGGCTGCATCTTGTTTGTTTGAATCTTTCTCTTTTAGGTGAGAGCCAATGCCTCATTAATGAATAGCCCTAATAAGTGAACGGCAGGGATACGTGTGTGTCACTAACCAAAGCAACCTTTCAGTCAGGATTAGATGGCTGGTTTTCCTTCTGTCTGAAATTCAATGAAGTCTGTGAAACACTGTAAAAATTTCAGCGGTTGGAAACATAGATGACTAACATGCTTGAATGGACCAGCTGGTCACGGCACCAAAAGCTGTACGGTTTCAACAAGTATGTGAAGAATTATGAACTGAGGACTGTGGTTGCAGAAGTGTGGCAGTATGTGTATGTGTATGTTTATGTGCGTCTGTGTCTGTGTCTAGCATATATGTGAGCATGTGTGTTTAGGCCTGTGTATTGTCTGTTTGTCTAATGGCGCATGTAGGTGGTTGTGCACTTTGTATGTGTGTGTGTAGGAGTGTTTAGTGTTTGTGGGAGAGCCTCAGTGTCCTCAGGGGGCCCATTTAATGGAATGGACCATCACACACATATCAGCCAGAGGCCACAGGCCATCTCCTCCTCATGAACCTCATGTGGCTCCCTTATGCTAGCCCAGTGACGTGACAGGGCCTCTTTTTAATCATCTTTTCACTTTTTAATATTGGTGTGAAGACGTGGAGGCTATTGAGTTTAGACGTCTGTGGACATGGATGAAACGGCTTTTTTTGTCTTGCAGAGTGTTTTATATTCTCCTGCCATGACTACTAAAATGGATTTTAAAGCATTTTGATGTTAATGTCACGCTGGTAGTGTTAAAGTGAAACAATATGCGACACACATGTGATATACATGATATATGTTCCATTCTTTTATATCAAAGTAGATGGGCCTTTGCAGACAGACAGATTTAATAAATTGGATTATCTGTGACTAAAAAAATGAATGGCGTGTGTATGTGAGCAGATGCATGAGGTGATGAGCAGAGTAGCCTTTTGCTCAGTGGTCAGGTAAGCAGTCCACCTCTCCCTCTATAAACGTGGAGGGACATCTGCTGGCCCGTGAGGGCACTGCTTTCTCTCACTTCTCCTCTCTCACTGTCTCAATGTCACTCAGCTGTTCACTCACTTACACACCCACTCCCTCACTAGCTTAGACATACATAGCTGCCTGAAGACCTTGGACTCATGGAAACCAGCCATGACCCTGACACATCCTATTACACAGTGCTTCTGAGATTTGCTTATGGACATATGCATGCTCATGTGGTGTGACACTAATATTGTGAGTTGTCCACGAAAAAAAGAAAAAAATCCAGTCAGACTTTGATTGCTGTCGCGGTGCAGCAGAGAACAGTGCTGGTTGTATTTCACACCTGTGTGGTCATGGTGCTCTACTCCACATCAGCATACAATTTGGCCAGCCCACATCACTCTCTGGGAATTTTTCACTCACTTCATTGGATTAATACTTCAAAGTCTCTTTAAGCTGGTCTGTTTTAATCACTTGATTGGTAATTGTGCTTTTATTTTGATTGCCTTGCAATTCAGACGTAGGCTTTGTCGGGCTGTGACGTGAAGCGAAAGAGCTTAACTCGTTGAACTGACACCTCAAAGGCTTCCATGAAGTGAAAACAAAAAGGCGAAAAAAAGAAAAAGAAATGAGAGATAGAATCAGAGAGAGCTGAGGGGGGGGGG